>NW_015113121.1:159646-183617 GCF_001443285.1 Poecilia latipinna | reverse complement strand
GCTTTTGAGGAAATTGAAGGTTTTTAGGTGCGTCTTATAGTGCGGAAAATACGGTAATCGTATAAATATTCACCCCCTTCGGGTCAGTATTAGGTAAATGCACACACAGATTGACACAATCATTGTGCCAATCTATTCACACAGATTGGGACCGCGTGGATCTGTCTCTTTGACTAGACCACTCCAGAATATCCACATTGTTGTCTTCAAACTATTTCTTTGATGCTTTGGATCAGTGTCTTGTTGGAAAATAAATGTTCTCCTTTGATCAGAATTGATTTGCAACAGCAATAAAAAGAGTGAAACGTTCAAAGGGATGAAGACTTTATAGCACATTACATAATGTTACATGTTTGCATTCATGTGATGGCAGGTTGAATACTTGTCTGGCTCTTCCTGACCTGTATGCATCTCATTGACTAATTTTGCTTCTGTGTAAATAGCTTACCCAGAAAGTGCTGCTGGAAATAGGTTTCTTTATTATGGTAAAAAAATAAAAATAAAAAGTGATTCATTAGAGCACAAAAAAAAATCCTAATTTCTATCTGAAAAAAAAAGAAACTCTCCTCCAAATAAACAAGATTTGAAAAAAAACAACAACAACAATTGACTGTGCAGGAGACATTATTTTGTCTTTATGTCACAATACTCAAAACATCATTTGGGACATTTGCATGTTTATTGAGTGTTTGACTTTGTGAGGAATGCGTGAAAAGCAAGGGCTGCCAACACTCTGGTATGAAGGTGAGAAAGAGATGAACAATAATGGACTAATACTGTCTTCAGGGATTTGTTGATAGTGGAAAAAAAAGTCTTTAATAAAAATCAGCCGGTGGCTGCTAAAGTGTGCAAAAGCTCACAGTTTGCACAGTGTCGCATAATCATGACTCAGAGAGAGGCCGTGTACTTAGCAGCTAAAGTTCACCTGAAACTGATATTTGACTTTGTAAGCATGACTTGAATAATTAGACAAAGTGTAAATAAAAGTTATGCTGGTTTCCACCACTTCTGCAGGGGAGTCATTATCACCGTAGGATGTCTGATTACCTGTCTGAACACAACAGTGTGACTCGCAGCACTGACTGACAGTTTAATATTAATAGCGTTCTTTCAAATTATTGCAGTTATTTTGGTACTGATTATACCCCCTGAATTGGTTTGACATTTGGGAGCAAAAGAAGACAAAAAAGACACTAAAACATTCTGAAATAGCATCAACATTTAGATCATTAACATACCTTTGCACAATGGCAATAATGCATTGATTGTCTTATTAGTAAGCTGGCAGGATTTATTAGTAGAGATGCACTAGTCAAAATTTTGTAACTGAGCTCTAATCTCAATTAAAAAAAAAATAAAAAAAAAACTTTGAATGTTCAAACCAAAAAACAACACAGAATAAATGTGTTATTGACATTCTATATCATCTTTGGCATGTTGTGATAGCCATGAGCTGGATAAGCTTTACTAAAATGGCTGCTAAAATGGCTCATTTATTATCTGTAAAATGTCGTACTGTATCCAGGTTGGGCATTTATTGTAGTGTTTATTGTGAAAAATTTGATTTTATGATGAGAATATTCTTTATTGTCACAATAAACTTTAGTTAAAAAAAGAAAAACTAACTGAAATGTTACTTTTACTGTTTCCTCCACTGTTCTTTCCACAAGAGTATCAATAAATAGTAAATGCAAAATATGATTAAATCAATTCTTTATGTGCAGTTCAGTGATAAAAGTCACACTTTTTTTTTAAATTAAGTAGCATCCTGATGAAGCTCTTTTCAAATAGAAATATTATTGAAGACCTAAAATGACAATTAAATAGTTGCTTTCATCATCGCTATTATTGTTATCACAACTGCAAAATATGGCAACAAAATTCAAAATTCATATTGCCCTCCCCTAACTCTGTCACAACTTAGGTTTCCAAAAGGCTCCCAATTTGTTCTGCCTTCCTGTTATCTGCTGAACGTCTTGTTCTCTCTTCCTCTCTCACGGTCTGAATGAACCACTCATGTCTCCATATGTCATGAAAATGTAAGCATCTTCTTAAATGTATTTGTTTCCTCTGACTTATGAGAATAACTCACTTTGGGTCTAGACTAGACCTTTCCAATCAGCCAGTTACCAGACAGCACTGATCAAGCTGATCATTTTCTCTGATTTCTATGCAGCTCACACTTTTATAAAATGTGGAGGTGCTTCAAAAAAAAAAAAAAAAAAGCAAAAGCCCATATTGAGTTACAAACACTGACCGAACCCTGGACTCACTGCTGCTGCCTCTGCCATGTGACAAGAGCTCCTTTTGAACTGTGACAAATCTGTACTGGATTGTAGCTGGAGGACTTATCAGTTGGAAACCGCAGACACAAAGTGCTTATCCCACTTTCTCTCTATGCTTAACCCATGTTCCACATTAATATTCCAGTGAGTGAAGGCAGCCTTGGTCCTGTGTGCTGTGATATATTGGTGTCCCTGCTGAAAGGTTGCAGATGAGGCTGACACTCTGTTGTCTTATGTTTACTGACTTAAGTGAATGAATTGCTTCGCCGCTGTCCAAATCATTGAAACCGAAACTACATAAATTTCTAATAAATGTATAGGTCTTGTATGATGTGCTTGGAAAATGTGAAAAAGTGAAGAAGATCCCTTTACAGAATTAAAACTTAACTGTAAAAATTTGCAAAAATATTAGGAGGGTTTAAAATTTGACTAGAAATGTGATAAAAAGATTGAAGAAAATGCAAAAGTGAGCCTGACTGTGGAAGTATTTTAAGCAGGAATAAACACCTGGAGAACTCGAGGAATTAGCTAAAAACATAGATTAGCAAAAAAACCTAATCTATGTTAGATTAGGCATCATTATCAGAGTCTGATAATGATGCCCTGCATGCATGCATGTGTTGCTTATAGTCTCTGCAGTGTACAAACACAAAACATTGTGTTTTAATGTTCAGTTCATTAAAACACAATGTGTGGTCTGATTTGAATTAAGTTGAAGAAAAGTCTGAACATTAAAAAATAACACAAGCTGAAATTGAAAATTTAGTTAAGCAGGTGAGTTTAGTCTTGAGTTAAAATGACAAATGAATTTAACCCTAAATGTAAAGAGCAAGAGGGTCTTAATAGCATTCATGCAAATAGTAACTGAGTAATAAGCTAGATATGTCAGGAAAATATATTTTCCTTAAGAAATGTATTGATTGCAGTACTGTAATTGGTAGTGTAATTGTGTTTAACATTTAAATAATGTAACATAATGGACATACAGGATTGAGAAGGGTTGGAAAATGTTTGGTAAATTACCGAGTTTCTAGTCCAAATAGGAATAGAAACTTTCTATCAAAACTATGGTAATTATTGATAATTTATTAGAAATAACTGGAAATTAGGGGCAGCATCACATCCAACCACAAATATAAAAAAAATATTTTTGTTTATCCAAAAATCTTCCTGACATTTACTCGTTGAACCATAATAACCTAAATAAAATGCATGTACCTACTCAGTTACGTCATCTAAATGTCTCCCATTTTATGTGGTTTACAGACTCAGAGGTGAAGATTCAGTAATTTGTTGCCCTGGGCTCAGAAGTGTAGCCTCGGTAGAAATAATCTGTGGATGTGATGGAGGAATACACGGTGCCTGTAGGGGGCATGACCTCAATACTGGTGCAGGAAGCAGTGTGCTGTGTGTTTTTGATTGAGGAACAGCTTTAAAAACTCTGAAGTGTACATGCATTAAATATGGTTGTTGGGCCAACTACATTTAAATTCCCTGTTGCGTGCTAACCTTTAGTAATTTCGGATGTATTCTTGTTTACACCCATAAATTCTTGTTAATTCCTGCTCCTTTACACAGAATGTTTCCAACATTGAAAATTCCCAGAAGTTTGCATCCCTCCTCAGAGGGACAGTTTACAACTACAACTGACATATAATATTGTATGCAACATACAATATTAGCCTCATATGAACTTCATTTAGATACACACAATGTGACATGCTCTGCACCTGACGCACTTAAAAGGGAACCTACAGTGTAAAATTCTCACTTTACATTTTTTCTACTTCCATTTGGGTCTCAACTGCTTCTAAAAACAGTCTGTGGCCAAAAAGGAACCACCCAGCTATTTCTGGCAATTAGTTCATATTTTTTGATATCTGGAAAATGAGCCATTTCAAAAACCTCCCGATTAAGTCATAATTGAAGAATACTGCGTCATTACCTGGCAACCCTAGAGGAGCTTCGCCCGTTGCCTAGCAACCCAAGTGGAACTCCAGCATGTTTGATTTTGGCGCTCTATGCACTGTACAATGGCTGCAGGAAGAGACACGTTTTGTTGTTTACTTACCATCCAGAAACCACTTGTTGCATTCTTGTTAGTTGTACAGGAGGCTCTACATCTTATTTTCAGAGATATACTGTAGTTCATAGAGCTATCCTAACCTGTTCAAGGAAACATAATATATCACCTTTAAGACTTCAGGTGAGACTTCAGTCAGTTTAAACTTCTGTGTCTCTGGATATTCATTGGCTCATTCATCAATACATAACAGGTGCTTTGGGGCTTTTCAGTGCAAAAGGTGTTGGTTTCAAACTATAAAGCTTGATTTGAATCAAGCACTAAATACTAGTCAGTGGGTATTTACAAAATGTACTAAAACATATGACAAAAATTGCACCTGGTTTGAGATTGAAGCTGCTGCTGCGATTGGAAAGCATTGGTTTGGTCACTTCTGCATTTCCAAACTGGCACTTTAATGTGAACCAATACTGCTGTCTGTCAGCGAAAATAAAATATGAAACACGTGAAGCCGTTACCGAGCTACTGGTTTTGTGGCCCCTCGAATAAATAAAGTCCAGTACAATTATGAATTATAGATGATATTTTGGAGTAGGGACACTAACCAGAAATGTAAGACATCAGTCAGCCAGTGGGGCGCCTCCTCAGGGGATATCCGTACAATATGGAGGTTGTCACGTCATAGTATGCATTCATTGAAGATGTTCAGTTCATTAAAACACAATGTGTGGTATGATTTGATAAGTGATGTCTTGTTTACAGAGTTTTTCAATGGAGATTACACAAGTGCCATTCTCACCTGTGACTGACCACCCACTGAATAGACATGGGCTCCTAAACAGACATGGCTGTCGGATTAGGTTAAGTGTAATACCTTTCAAACAGTATTCAGTGCAGCCCACCACATCAGATCCTGAGGGATGCTGCAGAGTCTGATAATGATGCCCTGCATGCATGCATGTGTTGCTTATAGGCTCTGCAGTGTACAATTTTACTCCATATGAATTTGTTATTGCAAGTTGTTGCAGGACCTTGAAAAAGTATTCGTCCCCCTTGAACTCTTATATTTTGCCTCAATACAACCACTTCAATGTGTTTTGTTAAGATTTGATTTGGTAGACCAACATTAAGCAGTGCAAAAACGGTGAAGTGGAAGGAGAATGACATATTTTACTTAATCTTATACACCTAATTGATGTCCAGTACAAACAATTGCCTTCAGACGTCAACTAATTGGTCATTATATATAGGAAATCATTTACTTTAATTAATGCTATTTATACTTGCGATCCATCCATATCTGCTTGTCTTAATAGTTTCTATATAGCAACCAAAACAAGAGAGAAAGCTACAATTCCTTGCAAACGTACTGTAATTTCCAGTCTATTGAACGCACCTGAATGCCACTCACTTAAAGAGAAAAACATAATTGTTTATATAAGCTGCATCTGTGAATAAGCTACAGGTGTCCATGTTTTAACATAAGATATTTACACAGAAGATGGTGCACAGAAAGACTTTTTTTAACTTTTAGTGAAATAAGTACCGCTGACTTACACAAATATGTAACGTAAATGTGCTATTTCCAAACAGTGCCTGGAACATGGCTGCTAAAAAACAAAGATATATTAGCCTACCAGGAAAAATCATTTATTGCTGTCTTCATTTTCCTCCTGTGTGCTTAAACCAATAAAGCCATCTTCTTCAGTGTTGGAACTGGACAGCCTCAGAATCGCTTAGATTAAATGTGTTAAAATGATCTAGTCAAAATATAGACCTAAATCCAAATTGAAAATTGTTCTTTGCAAACCTCCACAGAATCTGGCAAAGAGAAAATTCAGCTTCTGGGTGAGCAATACTGGTAGAGACATTCCCCAAAATGTTAGTGGCTGCGACTGCAGTAATAGCTGGTTCTACAAAGAAATGACTCAGGGGTGAGGAAAACATATGCACGCCTCACTTTTCAGATTTTTGTAAAACAGTTTTTGAGAGCCTTTTATCATTTTCGTCCGCCTTCATAAACGACAGCCTACTTTGTTCTGGCTAATCCGAATGAAATCCGCTGAAGTTTGTTGCAACAAGACAAAATGCTAAAAGTCAACCATTTAGATGAGTGTGTTGTTCTCAACCTGTGCTTTTTCAAAAACACTGAAAAGAAAATGACTAATCCATCAGCATTACTGCCATGCAGCCCACATGGTGCTGCATTCTTGCTAAACCCTTGGTATGTTTGTGTGTGCTGCTGGATGTATGGGTATCTAGAGTGTGGCGAGGCCCAATCAGGATGGACCAGGCATCTGAACGCGTGGATAACAGCTCTCGGCTGATTTGAACTGCTGCGTTTGTGCTCATGCTTGTGTCATTACCGAGCGCCCGGCTACTCCCGCCTGCTGCAAATTACCGGGTACAAGACACGCACACACGGGGAGTGTTTTTGTGTAGCCACTTATTACCACTCGCCCATGTTCTCTGCGCGCCGCATATGTTGTTGTAATTGCCGTGTAAGTGCAGTAATGGATACTTAAGAGCACATATGTACTCGCCACCCTGGATTCAGTTCTCCGGGAGTAAATAATCCACTCTTGACGTTGTGTATTGAAATGTCATTAAACTGGTTAGGGCTTGGCGACGGCAGCGCTGATGATGCATGAAGGTCTGAGCAGCTTTGTTGAATGGCTGCTCCTTCCATTGTGTTGTTCCTGTTTATTTGCCCGTAGCCATGTTGGGTTATGAATTTTTAATGCGAAGTACACCAAAAGGCGGAGATCATCTCCATCTGCGGGGAGCGTATTAACTCACCTCACACATGTGTACGTGGGTGTCCGCGTACATGCCTGCTCTATTTATCTTGCGTTTACGAGCATCTTTATTTCTGTCGGCGAGCGGTGACACCGCACGCGGTTAGAAGTGGATGTTGTGCTGTTATTTGGCAGAAGGCGCGTTGTTCACTGCAGAACTTGAGTTTTGTGCATCCTCCTGTCCATCAGGGTGTTATGTGGAGGCATTTTTGAAGTGTTACTATGGAAACCAAGCACTGCTGTTATATCCTGATGAGCCTTTCTGCGCTGCCTCGTCCGCTGTCACACTCCTTGCGTGATTTTAAAAAGATTTTTTTTTTTCTAACAGTTTCCCTCAGCTGCTCTCTCTGAGTGGATTCATCAGCTTCTCTTTTATTCATCAACACCATGAATTGTGGCCTTTCTCACTTTTTTCTCCCGTTTTCCCTCCCTTTCAAGCTCGCCCCCCACCATTTTTCCTCTTTTTTTCCATCCTCTCGTATTAATCACATCTTCTTTTCGTCTTTCCTCCTTGCGTTTCTTCTTCACAGTTCCTGCTTTTTGCTCTCCTTCCCTACCCTTCCCTCCCTCCGCTGGGTTCCTTATTGCTGTTCCTTCCTCCACCTCCATCTCTTTTGTGTATGTCTCTATTTATTCTTTGCTCTCCTCTCCTCTTTTCTCTGCTGCCTTCCTCCCACTCGCTTCCTCCTCCTTTGCGCCTTTTCTTCTTCTTTGCCGTCCTCGTGGAGAACTCAGCTCGTTTACAATTAGCATGTGCACCTGCAATTAAGCCTGACAAACCACTGGTAATTAGACCTTTTTGAGAGACAGGTTTTCTTTTTATGTGGAGATCAGGTCTCCTCCACACTGTTCGGACTCTCCACTCGTCTCTTGCCCTTTTTCCCACATTTGCTCTTTTTTTTTTTCGTAACAACCTGACCTATTTATTTTTGGGTCCCTTGAACTTTAAATGTATGGATTAGCTCTGCAAATGAGACCTGCATTTTATTTACCTCTTTTCTCAAATGCTGCTGCATGCTTAATTTAGAATTAGAGCATGAACTTAGTTTTATTAAGATGTATCATCTATAGCTCTGCAGGAATTGTGGCCCAATCTGTCGCTCCCCCAGTTAACTTTTGGTTCAGACTATGACTAATTGTATATTTCTCTGCTTGTCACCTATCCCTGCTTACATCTTTTCATCTTTTTCCTCTGTTCTTCCTCCACCATCTCCTCCTCCCGTCTCCCTTTTTGTCTGTGCGCAGTGAAGAGCTGTAAATGATTAAAGTAATAGTAAATAATAGGTAATCAGTCGACTTCAAGGAGCAGCGTATCGATCTTAGGGGTTTGGAGGGAGAAGTGATTCTAGAGGGTGATGCATTGGAAATTTCAGCTAAACTTTATTGAAGGGATGCTTTAATATCGACATTAGTGTGCTCAGTAATATTTTATCCAACTCAAAGAACAAATTTCGGTGCGTTTTATCTGGATTTGATGGAGTGAACCAACACAAAGCACTGCAAAATAGTAGAGCTGCACAATATATTGAGTGTAAACTGCCTTCCCATTATCAGTACATGCAGTGTTGCAAGTAAAGGAGTACTTGGACACAATATTTAAAATTACGCAATGTGATAATTGTCAAAATATCATTCACTACATTTCCATAATATATTTGGCCAGTTGTATACCCACTATGCTCTCGCCTGATGAGATTTTTAGTGGCTCAGATGCTTTTGTTCACAGAGAGTGATGGAGACTTTGCATAGCGTTAAAGTAAAACAACAGTGAGATAATCATGATTGATATTGACGTTGCAAAATATAGTAAGAGTATTACAATTACATGTTTTACTGCCATCATACAAAGTGGTCCAGTGGTTTTAAAATGTTTTTTTTTTTTTTTACAAATACCTTCAATAACCAGTCAGGCTTGATTTTTCACCTCTTTGGGATTTCTTTTGAATGTATTATGTGTGAAAATATGCCCATGTTGTATTAATATGCTTTTGTAATATGTTTGTATTTTTATAATTTGTTTTGCTGCCACTTCTAGACCAGATCGTTGCAAACAATAATTTGTCTCTTAAGTCGTCTCACCTGATTAAAGAAAGGCGAAGTAACATAAAGAACTAAATTCAAAAGTGCCTTGTGCATTGGTATTCAGCATTCCTGAGTCAATACATTATAGAAGTGCCATGGATGGTCTCTAATAGCCATTAATTTATTTGTTGCAAGCTCCTTGAGTAAGGAGTCACAAACTAAAACACTCCCACCATCATATTTCACAGCTGCTTTCTTCGTTCAAAATAAAAATCCTTATTCTGCATCAAAACCTAAACATGATTTAACTGTGCAAAGACATAATATTTTTGTATTGCAGACAGCACTGGATTTATGTAAGTCTTGAAGTCATTTTGTATTTCTGCGCTTTGCAGGCTACAGAACCTGCAATACCACAATATTAGTCGTAGTGAGAGTTTTTGCCTTTTCTTTTTTAACTTGTATGTTTTTTTTAATTATTATTTTAACTTCCCAGGACAGTCACAACATGAAAGCGTATTGGTCTTACTCGTAGCTACTAGCTAAAACCTATTTTAATGTCAAACTAAAAATGGAAGAGTCAACAGTTTTCTAGGGGCAGAAAAGCAGTGAAAGTAATGTGGAAGTGGGAGAGAAGAAGGAGGAAGAAAAAACGAGTGAGAATCTCAGCGCAGCTCTGTTGGAGTGTCTAATGGTCACTTAGCCCGGCAACGAGTTCATGGCGCTTTGAGGCTGTCAATCTGTCAAAACGCACCCAGTACTACCCTGACTCTATCAAAACTGACTCACACATCCAGCCCACAATGGATTTAGTGTTGCTGGTTGATGCTCTGTGAAAGGAAGTCCCTCTCACTATGTAGTTTGATACTGAGCCATAAGAGTCAGTTGTGTGTCTGACCCTAATATTAAACTAAGACGAAATACACAGTTAAAATATTCTCTTTTTTTTTTTTAAATAATTTGATCTTTTGTGTTTAATTTTTGTTTTTACTTGTATATAGTTTAAGTTTTTGTGGCTTTATATATGAGAAAAATGTCTTTTACACTTGAAAAGTAAGGTGTAATTTTCAGGTATTCTGTTTTGTAATTTCTGTTCCTTATCTGCTAATGTAGCTAACCTGAACCACCACTGTCCCCCGTATTGACTGCACCAGCTACATCTTCCCACCAAATCTCCAACAGTGGATGGACAGTATTATATTTCACTTGCAATGTTTACTTTCAAATTAGCATGTTTCGCTGTGTTGCTGATTGTATCTTGGTCCCATACAGGAGCAAAACCTTTCACTTTGTGATATGTCACTCTTCAGACATGAGCTTTTGAAGGGGGGCTTTTATCCAAAATTCGCATGTTTTTGTACTTCCATTTGGCTCTCTACTGCTCCTAAAAACAGCTCAAGCACTTTATGGACAATAAGTTAATGTTTTTTGGTGTTTGGAAAATGAGCCGTTTCAAAAACCTCAGAAAGGTCCAGTGGCCAATTGATTGCTTTCCTTGCATCGAGAAAAAGTTTCCCAGATCTTAACTGTGTCTCTCTTCTTTCCATACAGGGACGGCATTTACAATTCTCCACGATGCTTGTCAGCCTCCACCATTCTCCCTCCCATCTTCAGGACAAGTGTTTGGTGTCTCCCTCCTCAACTCGGCACTCTCCTCCTCCTTCGGACCAGTTGTGCCATCGCTCTCAACGCCAGCCACGGCTCACCCTGCCCTTTCTCTCCTTGTCCTTGTCTCTGCTCCTACTCTCCATACTCCTGTTGCCCATCTGCGAACCCCGAAGAGTTGGGGGGCCAGGAACGGGGCCTGGAGGTTCCCCAGGTGGACAAGGAGGTCAGAGAGGAGGCGGAAACCAGAGGGGCGCTGTTATCCCTCCTCATTACTCTCCGGGTTCTCCAGCACTTCCTCCTAACGCCCCCAAACTGATCAGCTCGCTCAGCATTGCCGTCATCCTGGTGGGCAACTCCAGTGAAGTAACCCTTGGTGCAGGACTTGAGAAAGAGGACTTCCTCCACATCCCTTATCCCCCTAAAGTCGAGGTGGTCACCATGAACGAGACGGACCCGAAGAGCATCATTAACCGGATCTGTGCGCAGATGATGAGGAACTCTCTACAAGGCGTAGTGTTTGGTGACGACACGGACCAGGAGGCCATCGCTCAGATCCTGGATTTCATCTCTGCTCAGACACACATTCCCATCCTGGGGATTCGAGGGGGGTCCTCCATGGTCATGGCTGCCAAGGTAAGAAGCCGAGCAATTTTATGTGGAGTTCATTTTCAAAAGAGAATAATTCCTGCTCGTGTAAATCTAACGATTCTCAACAAGCTGTGGTATCCTGTCAGCTTCAGCAGTTTGAACAGGTGGATCAGCCCAAATGGTCCGTTTTAGATCGAGGAGGTAGGCCTGCCCTCCGCCGTTGGACCTCATTCCTTCGCAGCCTTTTGACAGATCGATTTTTTTTTTCCCTGTTAATTGACGTCACACTGAGCTTCCAGACAATGGCTCGACTCAACCTTTAAAGGACTCACAGTGTGAAGCTAACAAGTCCGAAAACATCTCTGTGGGACTGTAGTCTGGTCTGAAGGTGTAAAACATTAAACAGAGCAGGAAAGAAAAAAACAAAACAAATATCAAACAGGAAACACAACGAGAAAAGTATAATGCCACTATACACTATAAAAATGAACATAAAAGAATGAAAGTAGCTGATTGAAACTGACATTAGCGTTGAAGTCAGCTGTACGCAGCATGAGCCAGTCTGATAACCTCACTAAAAATACCCTGATTTTACGGTCTCGTGTATTCACCCACGAATTTCAAGCAAAAGAATTTCGACTGGGGTCTTATTGACTTTAATTAAAGCAAAAATGACTCCTCCTGCTAATGCTGAAATATCACACCATATTGACTAATACAGTTTTAATAATCTGAACTAACAGAGCCTTTTTTTCTGCCTGTTGACTTGCAGCAGGAAGCAGATGGTGGGGGAGGGGAATTTAAACCATAGAAGAAGTAAAGAAGAAAATGTTGAGATTTTGAAACCACTGTCTGCACTCGCTGATTTATTTATGTTTCGTGGTTTCACTCTCTCTTTTGGTGTGAAATGTTTTCTCAACAGAGAGGCACTTATTGAGGTTTTCTTTTTGTTTCTATAACTGCAGTTAACCATGTATTATTTATACCCTTGGTAGGTTTAGGTTTTAATCTTACCAACATGTTTCTTCTGATTAGAAGTGATATTAATATTCCCCAGCCAGGATCCTCACTTGAATCTGATAGAGGATACGTGGAATGAGCTGAAGATTAGGGGGATTCTTTCACAGACTGATTTATGAGTGTGTCAATAAAGATCGACATATTTTATGCAAATAAAAATCTAAATTATTGATATCTTTCAATGGCATAATGTGTTTATGCTGATAGTATATTTTGGAGATTTTCCAAACATCATGCTGCCGGTCATTAAGAAGCAGGTCCTACTTACCAATAGCTAGACAGAGGGATATTTATTAAGGAGTTATTTTTATATGTATAATCATTAATATGCTACAATTTGTTTTAATCTGCAGACTTTATCATCAAAGTTCTTTCAAATTACATTTCACTTCAGTTTCAACCATGTAAGTTTATTTTTTAACCAATGTATCAATGTGGGTCGTGGCTAATCGAGTTTGCAAGTTTGTATGTGGCTAATTGAATGTGCTGATAATTAGGTAATACGTTGTGAGTCCAAGAGAATGCCAGTTGTTTTTTATTTCCAGACAGGTGGTTATGCAATGTCACCATAGTACATATACAACGCCTTTGAATTACACCATTTCTTTGGCTTTTTCCCCCCCAAAAATAATTCACCCGGCTGCAACTTTGACCTACAAATTACTCGTACTTGTTCAGTTTTCTTGCAATTGCACTGTCATGAACGTTAACATTTTGCATTCTAATTAAGGCCTATGTCATATGAGAAAGAGCTCTTAGAGTGTTTTCATGTCTTAGTGTTTCTGAACACATTTCACAGTGTGACTTTGTTGTGAACTTTCTAGTACATCCTCTGGAGTAGATTGGCATCACTCTTACATGTGAATAATCCTTCTGAATGCAGCATAATGTGACTCTGAATTGTTTTATTGCTTGTCTAAGGTCATTGCTGATGTCTTCCCTAGCTGGCATCGGGGTAAGACACACTTGTATATTCCAGACCTGGAAGCTGTCAAAACCTTGTGCTGTTTAAGAAGTAGTAACACTTGATCCATTGCCGAACGGCCAAGTGTGTAGTTTTTCTTCCCTATGGCAGTAAAAAAAATCTAAATATAGATCGGATTGCAAGTGGTTTTGCTAAATTTTGCAGTCTCTCTTCATAGATCTAATCTGAAACTGTTTTTTTATACTGCTGCTTGTCTTAGAACGTTCCTACAAAATAGATTGTTGATCACAATGAGTCCTTTCCGAGTCATAGGTTAATAAATAAGTAAATACAATGCAATAATAAACTGCGATATTTGTGTTTCATGAAATGTAAAGCCTTATGGGGGCGGGATTATGTAAAATTGACTTTTCACAACTTTATATTAAGTTATGATGTTACTCTTTCATTAAAAACTGCTTGCATATTGCATATTGCTTTAATTGCTCCCACAAAGTGCTGCCAATTTCCACAAAGTTATATTTAATACATACAGCATTTTTTTTTAACAACTGAAGGTAACAGCATATTTGATTGTGTTATGAAGTGCATGAAACCACCCAAATGAATCTGGTTTAAATTGAGTTCTCATAGAACATTTTAATCAAGGACTACATTAACTTGAATAAGCAACAGAACCGAGTCCAGTTGTGTCCAGCTTTTCATCAGAAAAGTCGAACCAATCAGGAGACCTCGCCGTGTTTTTCTTCTAATAAAAGGCTGTTGCATAATAAACAAAAAGCGGCGAACAAGAAGACAGCGGTGTCAAAGATGAGGAACAAGGCAGATAAAGAGGAGAAGGACGGGGAGATTTTGAAATAACACAATTATTTACTCAACATATAATTACCACATTTGCAGCTGACAGCGTGACAGAGGCCACAAACCGAAAGAGACAGAGGTGAACATGTGGATGATGCTTAACAGCACGCCCGAGGGCAACAGGAAACAATGTGCATCTATGACTGAAAACTGCTTTAAACATCATCAGATGCTTAACACATTTTTCCAGTGATTACCATTCACTTGGCCTTTTTCTTCTGAAGCCTTTATTCTCGCTGCGCTACACATGTTCGCTGTCAGTCACACGCTCACGCGCAGAGCGAGGGGGTGAGCGCGGTGGATATTGTTCGCATGGCAACCACCTGCTTATATATTTCTCCTTACACACTGTACAAAAGCAGGCAGGAGGGTGAGAAGACTGTTTTTTTTAGGCAGACAAAAGCGGTGGCAAGAGAGAAAATGTCGCGGTCAGAGAGGGGCAAGTTCTTGAATAGATGAACGGGGAGATTAAAGCTAAATAACACGAGTGGGGAAAAACAGGAAAAAAGGCATCAAGAATAGGATGGTGATAAAGTGAGGAGGGTATTGACTGGAGAATTGCCTCTTACTGCTGCCAAGTAGCATTTTTTTTTTCTTTTAGAAATGCTGCTCATGATTCTGTTATTTGTAGCTTTGACTCACACATCCCATGAATATAATCCAGGACCCTGCTACGGTGCTGAAAAATCCCCCCCAGAAAACAAAGAAATGGACCTTCTTTCTCAATATCTTTCTGCAAAAAACAGGATACTGACAAAATGAAACAAATTTGTTTTATTGCTTAGCTTTCTTCACTAAACTGGTGCAGTTGTTAAACAACAGTTGTAATATTACTTAAATAATACCAGAATAAAGAGATATATACAACAACTTTTTCTCATAGTTTTATGACTAATACATTTCATGACAATATTCTGCTAATATTGTGCCTTTATTTTGCTGATGTTCATATTATTCTCATGATATTATGAGTTTATTGTCCCAATTAAAAGTCTCACACTAGTATAATACTAATATAAATGTTTTTGTAGCAAAATTTAAAGCCATGCTTTCCTCTTCCTTACTTACTTCGTGCTGAACTTTCACATAAAAATCCCAGCAAAATTATTTTCAGTTTTGGGTTTTTAACCTGATAGTTTTTTTTTTTTTTTTTTTTTACGTGAATCAGTGTAAGGATTTTTAAAATACTTTTACAGAACTCTGCATACAGAGTGTGAGTAGAGCAGTATTTTATAAGCCTTGGCTGTCGCAGATTTCAGGAATAAAAGACGTGACTGTATAGAAAAGTGCCATGCTGACATCCCAGCTGTGTGTCTGTGTCAGAACATGAGCCCCGTTGACCTTACACGTCTCAGCAAAGAGGAAGTAATTTTTGTCAATTAACCTCTTGTCTGCACCCCAAGCTAGGCTGTGTAGGCATGGATTGGCATCTGCTTTTATTGCGCACAAGTCTTAATGCGTTCCTGGCCAATTTATAACATAATTTGTACCCTGAAGAACGGAAGAGGAGCTGGTGTTTAGACCCGCATGTGCGTTTTCTGTTATAGTCTTCATTTTCTGGTGACAGCAGTATTCGTATTATTCCCCATTACTATCAGTTCATTTCTTTACTTTTATTGTTTGGTAAAATGACGTACAGTTTGGAAGCTACGTTGAACTTCAACTAAACCCACCATCGTCCCTCGTGCTCATTGCAGACGACCCGATTTGTGACTGTATTCTGGCTTCCAGGAGCTCATTGTAATAAAGCCGTGCTACATCCAGGTTGGTCCATTGTCCACCAAGTGATTTGCACGCTTCCGTTTAGCCATTAATTCACACTGTGCCATGTGTCGGTATTGGGGATAATAGGACGTCGAAGTTGGCCCCTGCCTGCACTCAACTATGGCTCCGGAGACTAATGAGGCCCTTCAGATCTTTTGTTGGGACATAAGCTGTGTGTGTCTGTGCAGGAATACGGACACGTACAGTGTGCTGGTATAGAAAGATAATAGCCTCTTTGCCTGCGTTTGGGGAGATTAGCAGCAGTTGTTTTCAGTGCAAACAAGGTGCACAGGAGCGCTCTGCTTACCCGGTGTCATCAGTCATAAATGGTACGCTCTTATTTTTCTTCTCGGATTTGAGTGCTGAGTTTAATACTGTCCAGCATTCTCTGAAGCATCATAGTAAAATAAATAAATATATATATTCTAGGTTATATTTTTTAGACAAAATTGTTGTGATCCGTAGTTTTCTGTGTTTATTTTTGAGTTTTTTTCTGTTTATTGTGATCCTGTTCCCTGTGAGTCTCAGCGTCTTCCCCGTTGATTGATCCCAGCTGTGTCCCGTTCCCGTTTGATTACCCTCCCAGTGTATTTAGTCCCACCTGTTGTCTGTGTTCCTCGTCAGATCCTCGTCTTTGTTAGCGTTTTTACGTCTCTTGTCAGTCAGTCAGTTTCCTCAGTAGAACTGTGAAATCCTGAGGTTGCTTGTTTCAGTCTACAGTCTTCATGTCGGTTGCTTCCGGGATTAACTGTGTGCTAATTTGCTGCCGGGCTGCCTGATCCTGGACTGTGAGCTTCTCATTAAACTCATCTTCATCTGGGTCTCCGCGTTCATTCTCACCACCACCAACCACACCTTATGACAAAAATATACAAAGTTCTTCAAAATGAAGCACTGTTCCTTCTGTTTCAACATGTTTTTTTTTTTGTTTTTTTTTTTTACATCCACACATTTCAGTGCACTTTATTGGCATTTTACAAAATGTACCAACACAAAGTATTGCAAAAATAGCTAAGTGAAAGGAAAATCTAGCTATAGCTGTAGAAGTGAAAGATGAACTCAAAACACCTTGCTTTTACAGAGGAGTGGCCAAAAGACATCCACAGCATCCACATGACGAAGCATGATGGTGGCAGCATCATGCTGTGGGGATGTATTTTTTTTCACCTACAACAGGGAGACTGACCAGAGTTAACGGAAAGACGAATGGAGCTACATGAAGGCAATCTTGAAAGAAAAATGTTCGGTTCTCCTAAGAACATATTCATGTGTTAGTGTCCTAGTCAAAGTCTAGCCATCTATCCAATTCATGATCTTTGGCAAGACTGTTAAAATTGTTAACAATAGGTCTCCGTCCAACCCGATGTGTTTTATGTGCACTCCACACATTTTAGATTTATTTGAATTAAAAAGTCGTGTGTCATTTTGTTTCCGTTTCCCAACAATCCTCAACTTTTTATTGGACTGTCACCTAAAATCTCAATGAAATGCATTGCAAATTGTGGTTGTAATCAAAAAGATGAAAAACAAAAAATTCTAGAGAGAAGTAGTCTCTGTACAATCAGTAAACATTGTAGAAATCATGAAAACAAACAGGCTGAGTGTCATGAAGCCTCCCGTATCCTAAAGCCTCTTCTTCTGCTTACGGTTCTTTATTTTTGGATTTAATGTCGGTCTGTCTCGGGTGAAAAACTGTCTGTATCAGGTGGTCAGTAATAAAACTCACAGATGAATGGGCTGCTGTGTTTTGGCTCGCTCATGGTGGGATTTCTCCAGCAAAGAGAAAGATAAAATACTGTGTGTAAGAGCAGCAGGCCGCCATTGTATCCCAGATGAAAAAAAACCGTCCTCTCCTGTGCACACACAGCTCGCCCTGTCACTGAAAACTGATTCACTGCTCTTTGATTGATCACCGCAATTATACACCCTCTCTATCTTGAAATAGGCATCCTTTTGTTTGTGTGTGTGCGTGTGTGTGCTCTTGTTAGACAGATGCGATCTGGGAAGTAAATTATCTCGCAGACCTGCTTGGCTACTTGAGCTCGACATACATCAGGCCAACTGTACAGCGATAAGTAGCTCCTTGTCAATCTGCAGCATCTGATGATGGTTTGAGCCATGGGTCACCTCAGTTCCTCCTCCGTTTTGTTCTCATTTCCAACTTAGGGCTTTTGGAAGCATCCTTCCTTAATACTCCAACGTCTGTTATGCAAGTTGATTGTACAAAATTAGATAATAAGCTATAATTGATTCCAGGTCCACTAGACTTAAAGGGCAACTATGGAATGCACATAAGCAAATAGAAAATCATGAAGAAAATCATTATCTCTGTAACATAAAAAATAATCAGAAAAATATGCAAATTTGAAACATGAACATAGAAGGAGAGAGTAAATAGACACCAATTTTGAGGCTGTCTCATTTGAGTTTAAGTACAAGCTTTGACTAGGCCATTATCTTTGTGATGGCAAGCCACACAGGGTGAGATCCACATTTCATTAATAGTTACTTTTCACTTTAGTTTGTTTTGTAAGTTTAAGTATTCTTATTTTTTTCCACCTTCCAATGTTTATATGGAGTGCACACGTATTAACACTGCAAGGTCAAAATTTATTTATGTTGTATTAATATTGTTTTCTTTGTTTGAGTTACCTGGGTGTTTGGCTCCCCTTCCTGGTGGATAAAAGGCGTGGCAAAGTGCTGAGGTTCCTAAAGTACAGCTGATGGCCTCATTGGACTGAACCACCTGTGTCATGCTGGGGGGGGATGTTTTTGGGTTTATTTTATTGTTTGTGTTAATTGTTAGGTGGCAGCCATTTTGTTTTCCCCTATTGTGTCCATATGGTTTAGCTAAACCTGTATTTAAATCCCCTTCTGTGTCATTTCAGTGAGGTCAGTTTATTGTTTTGTCAGTTATGTCTTCGTCTAGTAATTTATGTTGACCTCTTTTATTGGCATGCCTGTTTAATTGTTATGTTAACTTTTGTTCATATTTTTGGGTAAATAAAACCCACCTTTTTTGAATTCAACTACCTGTGTTCTGCGTTTTGTACTGCCTGGTCCCTGACAATCTTATAAAAATACTTTGATTTAAACACCAGCTCTCGACCCGAAGCATCGGTGTCCTGCATGATTAATGTGATCTCGCTCCAGCAATTATATTAACATTTTCATGCTCTGTAGATATCTTTAAATGCTCATTTGATTCAGGTGTTTTAAACACATCAGAATCCGGGAAAGGTTTGGCTACCCCAATCTAACTAAACCAACTAACCCTTTAAACGATTCTCCCACCTCAGCTGTGGATTTCTAGAGCTCTTAAAATTTTGATTAAATTTTAGTTAAAACAGGCTTCTTGGCTGATTCTTTGACGGTCTTCCAACGATGACTGAACAGAGCTCCACAAGATGTGCAAAACTTGGGATATTGTTTTATAGTCTAAACTTACTTTAAAACTTTCTTCCTCATCTTTCTGCAGTGTTCCTTATTTTTCAAGATATTTCTGGTCACTAATATTCACTTTTCTTTCAGATAACATGATATCTGAAAGAAACATGATAGCGTGTATCATTTTCATTCCTTCACATTTATCTGCGACTTTGACTTGATCTATCACCAAACATGCCAAAACTAATTAACATACAAAGTTAAACTTAAGGTTGGGGGATATGGATTAGATCTTTTTTTCTTTTTTTTTTTTTAGGATATTTTGTGGTACAGTTGTGATAATGATAAACGTGACGATAAGGACTATTTATTACTTCTTTTTTATGCAACTGTGTGGTTGTGACTGCATGGCACAAACACAAACCTATTACAGTACATGCTTCTTTGGGAAACCAGTCACATGTAGAGGTGTCACTTGTATCACTAAGCTGCACACAGTCACTGCATTTAATCATATTTTCAAATGTATTGATAATTGACAGTCTCAGTTAACAGGCAGAGGAAAACCCCCCCAGTAAAACTTAACATTCCTGACAATAAAGACAATTTTGGGGGATTTTAAACATTTATTGTGACAACAGCAGAGATGAAGCTGCAGTGTCTGTCGCTGTCCTCACTGTGGTTAGGCTAATCTCATCCTGTTAGAGCTTTAAACACACTTCCTTTTGCTCACAATCACTCTGTCTTCATGAGACACCGTGGCAGACTTCATTTGATTGATGTTCTTATTTTGCTACCTTTAACCCTTAAAAGCCCTTAACAGATGGAGCTTGCGATAGGATATAAATCTCCTCAGAAATAATCCTATTTACCATCCCTGTGGTCTTGGAGAACCAGACGGAGGTTCTCTACGAGGACAGGAATATTTGACTCAGAAAGGTAAAAGCTTAGGAGCTTTGAGATCCGAATCGATCCAAGGAAAACGTTTGGAACTGAACTGCTCTTTTGTCCCATTTTATTGCTTTAAATTTCCAGCAACTTCCGTTTAGTGCATTTTTCAGGCATTTGAAAGCATTAGTAAGAGTCAAATATAGTGCAGTGACCTATGCGATGTTTCACCTCTCATTTGTTTCTGTTTTTCAAACCCCAAACTTTTTACTGAACCAGTCTCTTCAACCTTCTAAATGCTTCTCAGAGTCTTCTTTGCCAAATTATTAATTAATCTTATGTTTGAGTGTACCTCAAAAGTCCTTTTTATATTGGCTCTCCTTTACAGACCAGGAGCTATAATACTTAGATGGATGTGAAGAAGCTCAATAAAGATTATGACACTTTTGAAATGCATTAGCCTTCTCCAGGCACCTCCATTAAACAAAGAATAGTTATAAGACTGGCAGTAAGTTTATGGGATAAGTTCTGTGACCCTTAAAATTAAAAATCAAATCGATAAATTTAAGATTATTTTATTGCTTTTCTTCATCTTGCTTGGACAAATTTAAAATGAGTGTTAGATAGAGCTTAATTTACATTATTCTATTAATTAATTACAAATCCTGAAATTAATTTGATTAAAAGTTTTAATCTTGATTTGTCAATCTCAATTAAATACTTTATTTGAGTCCCATCAGAAGTTTCCTTAATCCTTAAACATCAGAGTGTTTGCAGATCCTGAACATGCCACTCTGATAAACTGTTACTTCTGGAGATTATCGCTTCTGATGCCAAAATAAAATCAGTCTATAAATATATTGCCTGGAAATTATATTTTCTTGTGACTCAGTTGATTATTGCAGCAGCCAAGAATGTAATTAAAAAAAAAATCATTGATCTAGTTCCATTAAGCTGACTAATATATGTGCATAAATGTCTAAAATTCATGCAAATGATTAGCAGTTAAATGAAACATTTACCAGTCAGTAATTGTTCAGGGAGTCTGCTAATTGAAAAAGTAAATACAAGATGTAGAAAAGAAATTTTATTTTAAAAAGTCAGATTTAGCATTTTTAGAAATAAATGTGTTCCCTCTTCTTAATTGTAGGTTTTAAGACTTACTTAGAGATGATAGTGGCTCAGGGGTTTGCCCTGTAACCAGCGGGTTGCCGGTTCAAACTCCTGCTCTGTCTGTCCCTCACCATCATTGTTTCTTTAGGCAATACACTTCTCCTGCCCTGTCTGATGGTGGTTAAAGACCCCGGTGGCACCAATTGACTTGGGTTGAACTGTCAGCCTGCCTCAGGGCAGCACTGGCTACAATGTAGCTCACCACCACCAGTGTGTGAAAGGGTGAATGACTGATTGTAGCACTTTGGCATCCTCTTGAAAAAGCACAAAGCAAATTCAGACCATTTAACTGCCTTTTGAATGGTTGCTAACTACTATGGGAAGTTTCTGCACCTCCATCACAGCACCTGCTGCAGATGGGAAAACACAGTCACCATTGCAATCACTGTACAAGAAGCATGAGAGCTAAACAACCAATCGGTTTTAGCTTTCACGTGAAATCTTTGTGTGTTAATATGTTACTTAAGCTGCATCCTGAAAAAAAGGCTTCATCCGTTAGCTTTCCAGATGTGTATGCAAATAAGAGCTGTTTGCGTGTTTTCATGCACAGTAAAAGCAGGTTGTTCATTTCTACAGCTCAGTCATGCTGCCACTGCTGTCTGGAGCCACCACAGTCTCACCACAGAAGTTGTGTGCTTGCTCAAAACACTTTGGGAACTTTCACATTTCATGCTGCATAATGCATTATTGATGCAATCCAGAAGAGCTAGGATTGCTACTAGGTCCTGTAGAGACTGTGGATGTTCTAGCAGATTTTTTTTTAATGTTTGATGTGCATTTGTTTATTTACTCCTGTTAGTGCACAAAAAGTACTAGAAACTGGAGGAAATGGAAATTTATACCACAGTAATTATCATAAACTACAATAATCTCCATTCAATAGTTTCAGAAGTTGAGCTTGGACCACATTGGTTAAATGATGGTGACTTATATTTTGCTAACTATGTAACTTTCATGTCATTTATGCTGGGTATTTTATTCTAGAGATTATGTCTTAAATTGATTTTAAGGCATTTTACTGTTGAGTTTGGTTTAGGTAAAAAAAAATAAATAAAAATACAAGTTTAGATTTAGCAACAGACCATAGTTGGGATGTACTGATCTCCCAGAAAAAAAACAACAACAAAAAACCTATTACCTCTTCACCTTGCTAAAACATTTTGTAATTTGATTACATTTTGTTGACAATTCACATCTGTTTATGCAATACATTTTTAAACTTGGCATATTAGTGTTGCTTTCATACATTTTTTAGCAAGTGGGGCTTTCATTGTCATTTTATTACTGTGTCTTATAAACAGGCACGTTATTTACTTTAGCCTTTTACAGCCAGCATGCAGACCGACTACACAACCGTCTTACAAAATGCATGCAACAATAACAGCAGAGACTACCGCAATGCTAGGTAAAGTTTTATTGAGTTAATATTTCATGGAGGAGCGGTATCCTAGCAGCAGACCACCACGACTCACTTCACAGTGCCCCCAGGATTAGACGGAAAGCTTGCTGTACTGTTACACTCCCCACTTTCTCACACACACAAATTAAAGGAAGTCGGGAAGGGTTAAAGTGAAATATATTTTCTCTTTTCGTAACACCATTTGTAGATACATGTATCTGCAATGTTGCAGATACATTTTTGGCTATACGTTTTGCCCGCTTTTGCCTTTTCTTTTCCTGTGTTGGTTTCTGAAGCCACACCCTAACGACAACTCAGGTACACTGTGTCCTGCGGGTTGACCGAGCCCTCCATCAGCTTCTTCCCTTCTTTTTTTTTTTTTTTTTTTCCCAGTTAATTTCGTAAATTTTAATTGTGTCCTTCAAATGAGCTGAAAAACTTCTCCTTTCCCTTCTCCCTCCCGCTTCCTCTTTTTACTTCCAACTCGCCTTTCTTTCCTTATAATGAGTTCGTTTTATCAACCACCGCGCAGTGCGTGGACAGGATGAATAATTCTGGAGATCACAGGAGGCTTCTCTGCATTACACTCGGTTACAACAGGTTGTCAGGCGGCTTTGGGAGCCGCATTCCGCTTCTCCCTGCCAGCAGTAACTATCTTGCCTTTTTAACATTCCAATTCATGAGGCCTAATTAGCCCGCTAATCTTATTAAGGAAGGCAAAGATGGGATATGATTTAAACGGAAGTGGATTAGGTTTTTCATGACACCATACAATAGTGTGCCACTGCAGTTTTCTTACCAGCTGATGAGTGTTAGATACTTTTATAATGTGCTGATAAATGTTATATTTACCTTGAACTTTATAAAAAAGTTGAAATGCTGGAAACAGTGTTGCTCATAGTACTTTAGGCTATTTTTTTTTTTTATTGACCTTGAATGGCCCCTTTTTGTATCCTGATTCAACATGTACTATCTAAAAGAAAATAAAAAAAGAAGGGAAGATTTCTGACTAGTTCTTAGAGTTGTCTTGAATTCTTAAAATTTGAAACTTAGTACTGATACCGAAACATATCTTGAGACGCAATACCATTTTGAAATGCGAGTTTCTTTCTAATTTAGATTTGCTCTACAAAAACATAGGCACATTTTCTGTGAATTATTTGAAGTCACATTTCACAGAAAAATCTGTATATATTCATCAGTTGTTCATTTTTTGTGTGGTTCTGGTAT
>NW_015113121.1:140474-156354 GCF_001443285.1 Poecilia latipinna | reverse complement strand
TTTTTTTTTTTTTTTTTTGGGGGGTGATTAAGTACAGCCAGTACTTAATCACCTTTTAATCAGACTTTTTCTGATTCCACAGTTTACTAATGTTTACTTGTTTTATTATTAGCCACACTAGCTGATCATTTAGTAGCCAAAAAATAGGATACAACTGAGTTGGACTTTTTCTGATTCCACAGTTTACTAATGTTTACTTGTTTTATTATTAGCCACACTAGCTGATCATTTAGTAGCCAAAAAAAGCTGCATACTTAGTAATATTTATTCTGTATTTTCAGAGCATTGCATGGTGCAGACTCTGCACCACATCCACTCCAGGGGAAACATCTCACTTAGCGCAGTCATAGGGTTATGAGAAAATAGTTGTTTTTGAACAGATAATGTTAGCTAAAGCCATCCAGGAGGTTTACTGCGTCATTGTTGCAGATTCAAGATGTTTACTGGTGTTTTAAGAGTGCTGGCTATACATTGCATTTGTGTTTCCCTGAAAGATGGCACGACTCTGATCCTTGAAATGTCAGTGGCATTTTAAACTTCCAGCAGCGGCTTGTTGTTTTGATTCTCAGTCATTAATGTTCAGGTGAAACTCTGCAGAGAAGTGCAGAGGTGGGAGTCTGTGTCTCTGTTACTGGGTGAATTTGTGTGTCTGCTTGGAAATATTAAAATGTCCCTGTTTGTAATGACTTAAAGGCCAAGGAATATCTTTAAAGATGTCATTTTATAGCCATTTCTTGGAAATATTGATTAGTTTGAGATAAAATATTAATTATTTAGACAACCCGTAGTTCCTAGAAGTTAAAGATACTTCTCTGAATGTATGAAGTACAAATTGTGCTGAGGTTATTGAGCGTACATCCTTTTGCAAGTCTGTTCTGCCTTCAACTTGAACAGTGTCGGTTCCAGAACATGACACCAACTCCATTTCTCCTTTTTAACAGCAGATGTTACAACAGACTAAATCTGCCTGAGTCAAAAGAGACGTAGCAGAAGATGGAATCCAGAGGAAGTAAAATTCTCATATATACAACCCTAGCTACGCAGTTTGCCCTAAGGGGTGTAATTTTTAAGTTCTTTTAAGATATTGAAACATTTTGGATCTAATTATTCCCCTTGGGATCATACTTAGCCATACATATAATTGTAAAAACAAAGATGCCCGCTGCGCTTCCTTGTAGGGTTGTAACAATAAAAAATTACAACCTTGAACCTAATACTAAGGAAATTAATCGACGGTTTTCAATACTGACGCAACAACAGAATCAGGATCTTTTAAGGATCAGAGTTGAGCAAAAAATCAGATTAAATTACAATATGATAAAATGTTAACATTCAAGATAAAATTTTATACAATCTGTAATTTAAAAGACAACATTTAGCATAAATGTTGCCATCCTTTGTGGAAATATGTTCCTTTGATTCAGTCATACAATTATTTATGTTTTATTATAACTGTTCACCTTTACTCTGCCACTGTGAGCTTTCATTTGTCTGTTAATTTGCTGTCGTTATAAATATTTTTTTTGCTACTGAGGGACAAATAAAAGCTCAACCTATAATAAGATAAATTGTGTTTCAAAACAAACATGGATCTGGAGCATACGAAGCAAACATTTTCACAGTGTAAACAAGGACCTGGTCTATACAAACACATTTGGCAGCAGTTCTGTACAATTTCTGTCCTTCTGGTAATTTTGCAAATATTCTCTGTAGTGACCACCAAGGAAGGTTGCGCTGGTTTGTGTCATTGTTTCACTGTTTGGAGGCCGACTGAGCCACCGGCTAATTAACATTTTTCTGTGTTAATTCGTACTGCAGCAGAACGAAGCATTATTGGAGCGGAGTGTTTCAGAACCTTGCAGCTGGGAAGCGAAACTATCAGGACTCGGGAGCTCGGTTTGACAAAACATCATTGATGCTGTTGCTATCCATGAAGCATTAACACGATTAGCTTATGTTGTTTGTTTGGTGCTTCACTATTCCAGATACAGGAGCTATGCTTAGCATTTGAAGTTGTTCAGAAGCATCAGTGCCTCTCGTAGTGGTAGCATAGCTACCATGTGGCATCCCTTGACATTTCCTTTTTGTCCTATCTTTCTGCAAAGGAAAGGTTCCTCTGAACAATATATATACTTTGTCCTGTTGGCTAAAGAGTGTTGCATGTTCTCTTCTAGATGTACCCTCCATGTTAGCAGAGTTTAAAACCTCCACCTGCAGCTTAAGGAGGGAAGGAGCCGAGTGTCTTTTTACAGCAGCACAGCTGCCAGAAGAAGTGCAACAATTTGGGCATATGTGAAATTGATTTTGTCACAAAGTAGTTTTTTTTTTTTTTGAGTAATTTTGTTTTCTATTTTCAATTATAAATCCTTATTTTGACAGCCACGCTTCCTGATGAGCGTCAGTTGCTCCATGGCCAGAAAGGTATAATGCGTGACTTATAACTTTATTGTAAAGTTATAAATGATCTCTTTTAATTTATTTGTTTTACATCAGAGTACAAGATACCTGGTGTGGTACATTACATTAGTGAAAAAACACAAAACAAAAAAAACAAAAAAACTGAAAATATTGTGTTTTAATGAATGAATATTACTAGCGGTGTGTGTGCGTGTGTGAGTGTCTAAGCAATGATGATGATCTGAATGAGATTAACAGTATTTGTGGCAGTTAGAAAACAACAGTCAAGTAATAATAATGACCGTAATAATAATAAATCGGCCCCTCTTAAGGTGACATGACACCGTTTTAAAATTGTGGTTTGAAAGCAACAAGTGGTTTATGCCGATGACTTGTTCTTGTTTCTGTAAAGAGCAGAAAAGAGAAAATATTCTGCCCTTGTAACCTGTTGCGAACCTGATCCTACCTCCATGCTGAACCCTGCGTAAGTGAGCAGCTGCACAAGGCGACTATGCTTTTGATTTTTTTTTTTTCTTTTTTTTTTTTTTTTTTTTTTTACGGAGCTTGTCATGATCACTGACTGACAAATAATTTGTTCCCACGACTTTTAAAAAAACAAGCGGTGATCAGCTTGAGTGATGGACTGCTGTTCTGCGTCTGGTGTTGTGTTCATGTGCCAGTCACAGCAGCCGCCTGGCTCGTTTAAAATCACAATATTAAGCTGTTGCCAGAAGGGCTGAACACATAAATGATAGATGCTTCAGCGCTGGCATGTTATCAGTGAGGCCATATTGAAAGAGGAGGTACACAACCCTGTCATCATGTTGTTTTATTGCAACGCTGAAGAGGATAGCTAACATGTGCTACACTGTCTAGGTGGCAGTAGTGCAGCAGCATACATTTCTCTATTCTGTGCATGGTAGTTTTTGTGCCGTAGCTTTAAAACATCTTTAAACTCTTCACAAACTCTCGTGAAGTGCAGTCAATATTCTCCGAAGCTGTGTGTGTTAGAAAGAGCTCCGCTGCCACTGTTTATGAAGCTGACCTTCATCACAGATGTGTTTGCAATGGTTAGGGGAATTCAGAAAGATAAAAAGCCAGCAAGAGATAAAAGACACAAAGATAAGAGCCGGTGGTGAGAAACTTCTCACATAATGTGGTGGTTTTCATGGTTTTGCATCAGGCTTGTGGAAGGCCTCTTAAACACAGAAAGAAAGGGCTGACTTGTGGGTATTTAATCCCTAAAAGCCAGAAAAAAGTTGAGTTTGTTCTAATTGCATGGAGCAGGGGATTGCAGTCATTTACATTCATGAGCAAACCCTCGTTTATTGGGATCGAGATAAGCGCAGCCGCGGAGGATGCTGAAAAAGCAAGGTGGAAGTTTTGTTCCTGTATCAGTAAAAACACACAGTGTGTTTTTCTCTCTGTGTTGTCATATTTCAGTCGGTGTGAATAAAATACAAACTAAAAAGAAGAGTTTGTTCTTTACAAGTTGGAATGAAGGTTGGAAATTTATTATTATTTTTTTTAATATCCGTATCGAATTGCGGAGCCTTTTATTCATGATGCCTTCACACATCTATTCATTGTTACACCGCAATGTTTATTAGCTCAGAAATATTATATTTTTAATAAAATTTATTCAAAGCAACTACTAAGGCGTGGTCAATACCTTGTGCTGTTGCTACATCTCCTTTGTGAGAACAGTTGCATCATATATCCACAAAGAGCAACAGCCTCTTAATGCGACTGCTGGCTATTCATAAAACATCACTCGAGCGGATCATGTCCCATGCAGATGGAAAACTTCATAAATGGCTCCGTCTTTGTGGGATCCCAGAATGTCTGGAGTAGAAATCAGAATAGTTAATGCTGATGTTCATTTATAAAATACATGTCAAGTGAACCATTTTATAAGTTTGTGATGTGCATGAAAAAATACAACTCCTTTTTTTTTTTTTTTTTTTTTTTTTATTTTCTTATTTTCTCCCTGTTGGTAAGGAGGATGTTCAGTTGTTTTTAGCTTGTCCCTATATTTGAAACTTTAATACAGGCAGATTTCACCGGCAGCAACATGCGCTATTTAAAATATATTTTTTAAAAAAACTACAGTGAACATTGAGCACATAAGCCAAAATTTCAGAGTTTACTACTTTGCTTGGCAACTCAGAGGTGTAGCAACAGGGTTTTGACTTTAACCCTCTTCGTCCCCTCAGTCTTTCAGAAATCACACAAAGTCCCAGCTTGACTAGGATGCCAAGCTGGGACTAGGCGTCCTAGTCCCAGCTTGGAGTGATTTTTTTTATAAACAGCCTTTAAAAGGCAGAGAAGAATTGAATTCTTTTCCAGCTGTTGTGTCAATTAGTGGACATTAATTCTAGTAGAATTAGAAGGTTTGTCACACTGTGTGAGAGAGCATTCGCTGCAAAACGAGGTTTTAGAAAGTAATATTTTAAAACATCGAGAGAGTCCATATTTATCAAAGGACCTCAGACATTTCTTGATCCATCATGTTCCATCACAGATGTTGAACGCACAACTTGTCCTAAGATGTTCAGCCTCTCACTTGTTCTTTGACTAAATCCCAGACAGGTTTCTACATGTCGTAGCAAATAGAGCTTCTTTTATTTGGCTCTTTCATTTCTGTGCTTCAGAATGAACTTTATTGGCCACGATTGTGTTTGACATCTGTTTCAAGCACTCAGAGTACAGACATTCAGGATAAATATATGAACTTTAGAGTTAAACATCTCGCTGATGAATTTTGGGGTTTTCTTAATGTTTTCATGACTCAGTAGCTGTCAGATGTGATGTGTTCATTGACTGGAGAAATGGTACTTTTTAAGTTCTGACCAGCTTGTTACAGGTCGGCACCAGTCAAGCTGAATTTCAGCTGATTTCAGTCACCAAACAGGTTCCTTGGTGCACAACCATTCAAAAGTTTTTCTTTTATTACTTGTGGGTTTAGTTTTTTGATGTTGTTGTTCTTCTTCTTCTTGATCTCTCTACAGTATTTTGAGAATTAAAGCAACATGTCATGTTTACCTTAGCAAATTGATCTGGTACACTTCGCAAAATTTAACCAGCAACTCCATAATTTTATTTGTGTGTCACTAATAAAACGTGTGTGGAATAAAACATTTCGATCACTGTTTACAGTTTTTTTTTTTTTCAGTCAGACCTGATGTGTCACGATCCGTGTTTATTTTTGAGTTTTCTGTGTTCAGTCCTGTTTCCCTGAGTCTCTGTCCTGTCCTCCCCGTTGATTGCTCCCCAGGTGTGTCTCATTCCCCTGAATACCCCGTGTGTATTTTAACCCACCTGTTTTCTGTGTTCCTCGTCGGGTCCTTGTCTAGGTTTGTCTAAGTTGACGTCTATTCGCGCCAGTTGAACTGCTAAGTCCTGGTTTGCGTTAGCTCTCGTCTCCAAGTCCTGTTTATCAGTTGCTACCGGTATTTGGCTGTGTGCCTGTCTCTGCCGTGCTGCCTGTGTTGGACTGTTTTTTGAGCCTTCATTAAATCTTCTTCATCACCATAACCTGGGTCTCAGCGTCTCTCCTCACCACCAACCATACCACTTCATGACATGATGCAGTTTCAGGAGACAGTACTAGATATGTGCTGCATGCATTTATCTCCTCTGATGTGAGACAGTAGGCTGGATTAAACACTCTAAAATCCTCTTGTAGCACAGAGTAAGTGCAGCAAAAATGTCAGAAAACAACATTTATTTGAATATGCATCTGCATGCAGGAACATGTCATGTGCAACGCGTACACGTCTCCTCCGCTGTGTGTGTGTGTGTGTGTGTGTGTGTGTGTGTGTGTGTGTTTGAGCGGTGGTGAGCGGGAACTAGTATCTGTTGGTGACAGCTGGCGAGCCCCTCCAGGAGCCGCCACTCACACATTCAGCTCTGTTGTCTTTATCTGCGATGAAAATGACACACAGTGAGTGGCACCATGACTGGCGCCTTCAGCTTGTCCTTTAATCAGCCTCGACCCTCGTTCTTAATTTCCACTCTCCTGAGCTCATGTCTCCTGCGCCACTGAAAGTCCTCGTAATTTCTCGAAAACAAGGCGACTTCCATAATTTAGCTGGATCCTTTTGCTTCTCTGTACGCCGCCATCAGACTGTCAGCTTGCAGAGAATTGGGTCTCCAAACTGTTGCTGATGCATCCAAACGGTGACAGAGGCAGAGCCATGCCGCACAATGAGTCTACCACGTAAAACCTCATGTGCTAAATAGCAGATTTGGACTTTCAGGACTGGTTTCTATTTATAGTTCAGAGGATTTGAAATGCAGTTACACGGAGGACCTCACATACGGTTTTTATTTTTTAGCCTTAGTTGATATCTTACCGCCCACAACATTCTATAGAAAGCTCCAGGTATAAAGTCAGGTAAGCGTGTTGTAGGTGTGTAGCTCTCGCTGAGTCTGAGAATGGTAGATTGAAGGTAAGCAGGGACTTTGCTGCTGTTGGAGCCTGCAGAGTGTTATCGCACACAGCCCTGTTTATGCTACCTACACTGATGGGGAGCCGCAAACCCCAAAATGTTCAGAGTCAAGAGCCACTCGCCTCCAACTTTATCCTTCTGCTTTTTTTTTCCCGCACCCGTCTCTTTTTGCCTTCGCCGTCTTTTTCCTCTATCTTCACGCTGCATCTTTCCCTCTAATCTTCTCCTCTGTCCCTTTTTTTTCTTCTTCAGTTTTGGATCAAAGTAAGCCAGCACTAACTGGCAAGTACAGGCTCAAAGCTTACATTCCCACCCTTCAAAGGCAGTGCTTTGGTATTAGTCAAAGAAATTCAATGTTGCTTGCATTTTTGACCTACTGGGGAAAAAAGTTGAATGTTACATATGCCATTTATCCATTTCTCACTTTCTGCCACAGACTCATCATTAGTCAAAGACACTGCTAAGCTAGTTATCTCTTTTTTTCCTTAATTTACTTTACCAAGTCTGCTCAATAATTCTCTTGCATTAAAACATCCTTTCTTTCATCTCTTACATGATCAGCTGCCAATATAAACTAATAACTTCTAATGTTATAAAAAAAAGGTTAAAGCTGACTTATGTAATGTAGCAGGCTAATAGCTAACAAAATCTTGCTACATTACATAAGTGGCTTGCTACAAGCTAATAATTATCTATTAGAATGGTTTTAAACAGTGATGTTTAATTCTAATCATGTTGGGCATTTGCACCATTGTTTAAGTTGTTTTCTGCTAAACACTTATTTTAACTAAAGTCAAAGACTGCAATTTGGTGCTAGCTCTGAGAAATAAGATCTAGTTTTATGAAGTAAGGATAAAAGAAAAAAGCAGTCAGTGTTATTTATTGTAAAAAAAATTAAGTAGTTTATTTTTTAAAATGTGAAAAACGTCTCTCTGAAGAATCTTCATGGAGAGATGGACATTTTATTAGCATTTGACATTTGAAATAAATTGCCGGAAGTGCATTTCCTTTTCAACAACAGCACAAACATAACAAAAAGCAGCAAGATACAAATCCAAAGTAGTAATTGACCAAAATCTAAAGTTTTCTGTTGCAGAGGAGAGAGCATGAGGACTGGTATGACTACAATAATGGCTGACATAAAGAAACTGTGATTTGAGTGACTTTTAACAGATTGTGTCGTGGATTCTGAAGTATTTTCATCCAGTTCAGACTTTTCTTTTTTTTTTTTTTAACTTAACAAAAATAACTTTGACAGATACGGTTTACACTGAAAGCAGTGTATCTCTATGTGTCTCAGCCAGAGTTTGACTCTGAACATCTGTGAGCCATGATGGATGATAATTGCTAATTGCTGCTGCCACTAGTCTGGAGGAACTGGAATCTTGTTTGGAGAATGCAGCTCCAAGGAGGAGCTTTGTGGAAATAGGTGCTGCTTTGTATAAGCAAGCGTTTAGGCACCCCTAAACGGCACATTCAGGGATTTCTCAAAGATACATCAAGAATCAAAGCTGCATTCTAGGTGCGGTTTTGATGAGGTAATAACATTATAACATGATGTAAAGTTTTAAAAAAGTTGATTTTATGTAATAAAAACACAGAGAGGAGCTTTGTTGTTTTCCCATGTACGGTGATTGGATCAAATGTTTGACTAACAGGTCACCAGTCCAGCTGGTCAAGCTTCCAGTCACAATTTAATTTCTTTGTGAATACTAAATCTGGGCTTTTTGATGTGACTTACGCTGTAGGATTTATAAGCTAAAATGCAGTTTATATGTGAACTGCCCTTAGTAAAATCTTTATAGTCCATTCTCTGAGAGGATCTCCTAAATTATTTTGTTACGGATCCAACTTCTAATTTTCTTTTATGAGATTTTCTCAGGGTGCCATAAAAAGAAGCAAAGTGCCTTAAAATGTGTTCACAGGCAACTTACGAAACCACAAAATCTTAACTTTTAGGTTGTCCACATTCTTTTAAGAAGGGCACAGTGATCTTAGTAAGTTTAAACGCTTAATAATTACCTCAGGAAAAAAATCTCGAAAAATTTTGCAGCCAGAAATCACGTTGCTAATCCTGACAGACCCAAGACAGGTTGAGTCTGATTTAATCCCAACTAGCGTGAAAGCAAAAGCTACCAGTAAAACTTCTAATATTAGTGAAATGATTTGTCTCATCCTTCTGGCAAAAAGTTATAATTAGTCTACAAACTTGAGTATTTTTTATTTTTACTGAGCTGCTGTTGCTGCTGACCTCCGGTTGTTCAGTGAGTAAACTTAACATGTGAGAGTGGCTATGCTCCAGTATCTGTGTGCATACAGTGCAGCCCGGTTTAAGTAGGTATTATTTCACACTAATGGCATCTTTAGCAAGGCCGTTTCTATGGCAACCGGGTTGCCAGGGTAACACTGCATGTCTCTTTGAGTTAGAAATGGCTTTCTGTATCCCTGACGTGCCTCTTTTCTGCGAGTCTCGCCTTCACTTTTTTTTTTTTTTTTTTTTTTTTTCCCCCCCCCCCTTCCCCACTTCTCCGTCTTTGACAGACCAGCTGCTGCCAGTCAGCAAGTCTTGTGCCGTGGAAGGAGGCGTGCGGCGCAAACGCAAGGAAAGTGAGGAAGATGGCTTTGGCGTCAACGAAAAAAAAAATTAAAATGGGAGTGATAAGAAAGAACGGAAGGGTAAAATATTGAAATCGGAAGGAAATGATGAACAGCACTGAGGAAATAATGATAATGAGAAGCGGGAAAATTGAAAGAGGAGGGGAGGGCTACAGAGACACAGAGGGAGAAAGAAAGCTGATGAAAGAGACAGGGCGAAGTGATTGATATTTCCTCTGTGGCGCCATGTGTCTGTAGAACTACGTTGCCACACTTAGCAGCCTTTCTGATTTCACCCAGAGAGAGGGAGAGAGGGGAAGGGAGAGAGAGAGAGATGATGGATTCGGGAGAAAAGGGGCTGGAAAAAGTGCAACAGATTGAGAGAAACGCATGCAAAGACGAGAGGAAGTGGATGTACGGAGATGATTGCACAAATGAAAAAGCGACCAAGAGATTAATGCCTTGAGGAAAGTGGAGTGGGAGAGGAGACGCAGCGAGAGAAAATGGAGTGGAGACACGCTGAGGAGCAGCACGTCATGACAAGGTTCTGAACCGCGTGTCTCTCATTGCACGCTGCGCTTGACTTCAGCCTGCACTCTCACCCTGCGTGCTTGTAAGAGAGGAAGGAAGAACCGAAAAGGCAGAGTGCTGGGATGGGGGGGGGGAGTGATGGATGGATGCAGAAGGAGAAGTGGAGGAAGGAGTCGGGGTGAACTTGACATAGTTAAAGACTCAAATGAACACGTCCAGCTGTAGATCAGCAGATAGGCATGAACTGTGGTGATCTGTAGCATGTAGTGTCGGAAAGAAGTTTGTATTGACTTATTATGGGCCAGAATTCCTTAAATAATGTTGGATACATTTTGGGTCACTCTCAGTGAATGTGCAAATAAAATCAACTTGTATAAAAGATAAAAAAAAAAGAAAAGAACTGCATGCACAAGTTTGAATTTATTGGGAATATTCTCCAATCTACACAGTAAAAATTTCACATGCAGGCTCAAGTATGTCTCCACATGTTGCTTGTATTTCTGTAAGTCGCAAACAAACGCCACACATTTTGTTGCCTGAGCAGAAATTTGACCCCTGTTCTTTTCAGAAATGGCACAGTTCAAGTAAATTGATTGGGTTCCAATAGACTACTATTCCAGAAGCTGAAGATTTGCTTTCTCTCTCTATGTTCTCCGTGTTTCTGGAATTGTTGGCCTTTTGGAAAGTCTTTGGTTGTCCAAGTTTCAACCTTCTAACCCGAGCGGTCAGCAGGAACACCAAGACTGAAGCTGATCAGAAGCTAGACGATGCAGGAACACCTTTTCAGTCCACAATAAAGCAACATTTACGTCCCAAAGATGGGTAACCAAGAAATAAAGCACAGAGATGTGTTAGAATAACCAGTCAATGTTCAGACCTAAATCCATTTGAGAATCTGCAGAAAGACGTGTAAGTTGATGTAAAGCTCTCCACTGAATCTGACTGAGCTTGATTATATATATATGTATAAGAATGAACTAAACCTTCTGACTGTGTTTAAGACTGGTTGAGATATGCCCCAAAACTTCCTCGACATTTTTCTTCAGCTCTAACTGCAGAGAAATGTTATTTCTACAGTATCAACTCAGGATTACTGAATACAAATGATTTTCTATTAGTAATAAATATGAAATCCGATTATTCTTTTTTTTTTTTTTTTCATTTCATAACGTGCACTACTACCACCAGAAATCTCACTGAAATACTCTGAAAGTTGTGTTTGTAGCTAAGTGTGAAACGGTTCAGGGCTGTTCTTGGAAATCTTCCCTCCATTTTTCTCCTCAGACTTTGTGTAACGAATAATCTCCTGAACACCCATGCAGAAGCACAAATGCACAGTTTGCGCACACCAGTTGGTTAGTCAGGGTTCAAGTCTAATTATGTCTCACGCTCATTCGGTTTGGTGGAAATTGACCCAAGTAGCGAAGAAAGCTGCTGTGTGTCAGTGATTAATTACCTACTTTGCTAACGAGCATAATCAACTCCTCATGGAGGAGCTTTTCATTAGGTCGCTGGGTCAAAGGTCCCATTAATTTCCACCCCTTCCTACTGTCTTGCTCGACTTGCAAGTTTTTCACTCAACGATCTGGGCGCAGCTAACTGGTCGGCGCTGCTCGCTCTCATGTCCATTATTCTCATTAAATTGAGCTGTTTCAAACTCATTATTTGCTCCGTGGGCTTGACTCCGTCCATTGTTCTCTGTCGTCATCTCTGCCACTCTGCGTTAGGGCCGGGGGTTGTGGGCCCGACTGTCATAATGTGAGCACTGCCGGAGCACCGAATGTAGCAGCGGGAGATTGAATCAGACAATTAACTGCGTCTTCCTTGTGGTGCGAAGAACGGCAATAGCAATGCAGCAGAAAAGACAGCTCGAGGCAAACTCTTGCTCCTTGTTTTTTCTTATATCTTAATGTGTTTCAGTGACTGTGTGTGTGTGTGTGTGTGTTTGTGTTTGCGTGTGCACATGTGGTTTACTGGGCATCGCGTTGCTTCCAGTACGTGTGTGTATCTGTTTGTTTGAGGCTGAATGTGTTAGTGAGACAAAGAGATTAATTTGTTATAATTAGACATTCAGTTGATGATTAGTGTTGCAGAATTGAATACATGATGTCTTTCAGAGCAGATAACAGGCCGCTCTGGTGTTTTAATGAATTTAGATTGTCGAGTGTTGATTGTTACATAACATAAATCTGTTTCGAAACAAAAGACGGGCTCAAATAGGAAAAAATAAAATGAAGTGCTTTGCGGAGTATCTTAAGTCGATGTTGGGTTAAATCATGATGCAGGTGTTTGTCACAATTAGATGAAATATGGAAACACGTTTCCTTAAGTTACAGATCCCGAATATCCTTATTTTCCTATCATTGAGGTTGGCTATGTTGCTAAAACGAAGCGAGTTAGAGCTGTCCTGTGTTACGCCCAATGCTCTTCAGGCTGTTTAAGAATCATGTAGAGTCAGCTTTTTTTTTTGTAGAAACTGCAGATTGTGGTGTTGTGTTGAGTTGCAGCTATCTGAGAAAACAACAGCACAGTCCAGCTGTCACTTTACTGTCTTTAGCATGTAAGGCAAGAACAAATAGCAATAGCTCAATGATCGAAAGATTTAAAATTGGAATCATAGATACTGTTTTTTTTTTTTTTTACTATGCTTTATTGAAAAAGGAATGACTAAAAATGTACCAAAAAGTACTAGCATACTATTAATATAAACATAAATGAGGTAGTTTTATAATGAACTCTTGCTTAGGTTTAAAAATGCCTCATTAAGTCGGTTGTAGGTGGAAAGATAAGTATGTCACACTGCTAGCGCCACAAAGCTGTGGAAACGGCTCCATCTGGGCCGTTTACAACAGACTTTAGAACATAACTGAAAAACGCTGGCACTGCCAACTCTGTGGTTTTATAGAAGTTTAAAATATTCGTAACATTGTGTAAATGCCACCGCATTCGGCTATGATGGAGCAATGATTATTCATGAGCAGAAATGAAGAGAAATTGGAGGTTAAGCAGGAGTTTACTTTTTAGACGAATAATTTAATTTAAAGTATATACAAATAAATAAATAAAGCAGCTTTCTCTAACCCAGTTAGCTTTCCATCTGAAATATGATATATCAGATCGGTGTTTTGGCCAATGGCATGGCAAGTAGCAACGTGCCTGGGTATTTCAGCTGTAACGTATTTTAAATATTTTATATACGCTATTTGCTATCCACTAGGCAAATTTATCTTGAATAATTTGGAGTCACATTCCAAAAAAATAAAAAATAAAAAAATAAATCACAAGTAGGTAAATCTGCAAATGCTGAACTGCAAATAGGTAAGAGTCCACTGTACTTGATTGAATCAGGCTCATGTCTGGTATTATACTGTATTATTTACTGTAATATTTACCAATATATCACTTAAAATTAGGCGGAGTTCATCTTTGATATTGTAACAGAAATTCGTTTGCAGTTTTGCCTCAATTCTAAATGTATTTGAAAACTATTACTTGCTGGCCCTGTTAAGTACAAGTTATTATTATCTTTAATAAATTAATAAATTAGATCAAACACAAAAGAGTGAACCTGCAGCAGCTTGCAGCTGACATGTTGCACATTAAACACGTATTTATTGGCCTGTTCAGCCACTGAATTGACTAATATTTTATTTTTTGTGGCCCAGTTATTAAACATCATGAGTCAGTTTACACCTCGAATTGTAAGGTATTTACTGAACAGCTTGCTGTCTTGCTGTTTTGTTTGTCTTATGTCGTTTATCCTGCTGAGCAACTGATGTCACTCGAGTTTCCAGGCTAAATGTAGATCTCTAAGAAACATGACTCAACATAAAAACTCAGCTGCAAATCAGCGATGGATAGCTGGATCCTTTGTACTAACTTTCATTTAAAAAATTGCGAAGTTTTGTGTGGCAGTTTGGCGGCTTTAAGGAGACAACAAGGGTTTGGTGAAGCATTCAAGCTTTTACTTTCTTCTGCTTTTCAAAGATGTACAGTTGCAGACTTGCGGATCTTTTTGCATTCATTGTCACATGCAGACGTTGAGTTGGTTGGGCGTGGCCAGCAGCAGTTTATTTGGACTTAAAGTGGCAACATGGCCTAAAGCAGCTCATTCTGAGAGAAACTCGAAATAGGCAGAAATTTAGAATGATTTTATTCAAGGAAACATAAGAGGTCACCTTTAAATTGTGACTTATACGCCATTAGATTTTAATCAGAAAACTGACTAAAAGTACAGTTTGCTCCCTGCCTGGTAGTGTTGGTACTGAACTGATTGTAAGAAGATTTAATTTTTGAGTTTCTGATTTACCCATCATGGCCCGATGAAGCTGGAAAGGGGGGGTGAATAAGACTGTCATGACACTGTCATTAACATGACATAACACCTGTCATGAGCATGAATAAGCCTTCATGAATATTTATGACTGTTGTCATAAAGCGTCATTCGGTAAATTATGACACTTTTAATACAAAGTTGACATTATTCAAAATGTCTTTGCTATGACAACTTGACATTAACCAAGAAGTCATTACTGTTTAAACTTTACCTTTAATAACAAAACGTTACCTAATTTTTAAAGTGCAATCAGTAATACTTTTATAACAAATTTATATCAGTAATGATTTCTTGGTTAATGTCAAGTTGTCATAACAAAGACATTTTGAATAATGTCAACTTTGTATTAAAAGTCATAATTTACCGAATGACGCTTTATGACAACAGTCATAAATATTCATGAAGGCGTATTCATGTTCATGACAGGTGTTATGTCATGTTTATGACAGTGTCATGTCTGTCTTATTCACACCCCTTCAAATAAAGTGTTACCAATTTTTGAGTTTCTGATTTACCCATCATGGCCCGATGAAGCTGGAAACATTTAAATATTGTTGCCAGCCAATATTGCGGTGCAATCCTAGTAATTTTATGAAGCAGTCTGAAGTTTTACTACTGTTCATTAAAAATAGACTGAAAGTGATTCCTTGCTGTGGTTTTATATTTGCTTAGTTTGGAGTCTGTCTTGCTCATGCTGCCCACTCTGAAACATTTACAGACCAACCCAGTTTTATTTCCTCCCTAATTAAAAAGGAAGATAGTTTTTATGAGCCGTTGTAAGAGGCCACATGTCCTACAAGAGAAATTTTTACAACTTTTGTGTGTCACAATGTAAGATACTTCCACTTTATGTGCTTTATGCTGTATTATGCAGGTTTAGTTTTTGTACAGGAAAGAATGATCACCAATAAGGGAAACATTTCTAGGATTCACCCCATTTGATCAGTGTTTTGTGCAAATGAAACATTCTCACCTCCAGAGCTGATAACTGCGACGCCTTAAACTTTTAGCCATTCTCGTTTACCTGGAAATTATTCAAAGCATTGCTGGCAGCAAAGTTTCTGCGTGGCAGAAATAATCCCGTGTGTTTCCAGTGCTTTTTAGATAATATCTTTTTTGGCTTGTGTTGTTATTCTCTCAGGAAACACTCACTGGCTTGTGGATCTTATCAGCCTAGCATACTCTATCGTTATCTACTATCTCATGTTCTGAGATCAGACTGTAAATCGCTGTTGCATGAATCACCTGCAGGCTTTTGAGAGGTTTCTTGTAAAGCAATATGTTTCACGGTATACTTCTTAGTGTATTTGTCATAAGCGTTACAGTTTGGGCTGCGCATGTGTGGATTATGCCTCGGTTGTCTTTGCTGCTGTGCACCAAATGTCCCCATGTGGGAAAATAAAGAACGGAGCTCAATTAGATGACAGCACATTCACTTGTTAGAATGGTCCAGTCAAAGTCCAGATCTAAATCTACTTTAGAATTAGTTTCAGTACTTGAAGATTACTGTTTACAGACACTCCATGTGATCTGGAGCTACTTTGCCCAGAATCACGGACAAAAAAAA
>NW_015113121.1:133992-137358 GCF_001443285.1 Poecilia latipinna | reverse complement strand
CCCAATGGTTTTGGAGTTTTTTTTCCAAAAAACACAGAAAAAAAAAAAAAAAAAAAAAAAAAAAAAAAAAAAAAAAAAAAAAAAAAAAAAAAAAAAAAAAAAATATATATATATATATATATATATATATATATATATATATATATATATATAGCTTGGTGAAAATCTTTACATTTACTCACAACTTAAGCACTTAAAACCACTGAAAAATATATTCAAGTCTGTACTTTTAACATCACGTATACGTTTTTCAAAGGTCTTACTTCATATTAATGTGATTTAATTATTCCCTAAAGATTTGTACCACACATCAAGATCTTAAACACCACATTGGTTGACAGACATTTTATCTGTGTTTCAGAAATGCTGCCAAAAGAGAAACTTTATGACTTCATGACTGTTGCTGAAGAAGTTCAAAGAACTGATCTGGAAACAGTTTTCAGAATAACTTGTGTCACTGTCTGAGGCTGGTTTAGTCCTTTTTCAACCAGGACACTGAGAATGTTTCCTCCCTTGGTGTGAATGACTATCACACAGATGTGCTGTCAGAAGCCCAGCGTGAGAGTTTTCATTTCCCCATGCGGAAATCCGGCAGCCCCAACAAGTAAAACACTGGTCGGCTGTTAAAGGAGTTTAGTGTGTGGTGGCTCTGCAGGTGCCCTCTGGAATGAGTAATAATTTTCATTTTTTTTTCCCGGAAGCGGCTATGAACAAAACATACCGCCAGCAGTGTGGAGACTCTGTGAAGCACAAAGGCGACGCAACCAAAGATGTTAGTTTCAGTCGGAGATTTGTGGGGAATGTGTTGATAGCGGCGTCGTTATGCCGAGACATGCTTTCCCTTTCTCACCTGTACCAACTTCATGCTGCACACTTAATGTAGTGTGCCTATAATTAGCGGCGTTAAATGATTCACAGAGAAAGAAGACAGAATGCTGTCCTCCAGGCACCGCAGAAAGAATAAACAAATAACGTTTTTGAAAATAAATCACACTTTAAAAGGTCTTCTGCATTAGAAACTCTTAGTATTGCAGCTACGAGTTGTTTCTGGTGGTTCAGGTATGGATTCGAAAAACAGTCTAACATTTTCGTAAAATACTCAATGTGCATTTAGAGCTGAGTGTTTGAACTTGTCCACAAAACTTAAATGGCAAATTGAAAAAGAACATAGCCATCTAAGGAAATATTAAAACATTTCTCCTGCATCAACGTCTGCATTTAACTTACACATTTTTAACTTGTTTTGTGATGTGCAGCATCATTTAAAGCCTTAAATAAATCTGAGGTTGCAGCAGATTTGTCTCAGCTGTGAAGATAGTAGCCACACTGATTTCAGTCATTGCGACTATTTAGCATTGTTAGTAGACATACGGAGCGGAGGATGTAACCTGCCATTCCTGACACCGGTACAAATCTACTACCGCCACCTGAACCAGCCACCCACCAACTCTGACTGAAAAGATAGAAACCAGCATCTGCTGCTGCAGGCTGAACATTACGACACTTTGGTTGTCTTTAAGGTGCCATCGGTAGACAGAAGACTAGTGTGCAAACAGCTTCTGATGTACTTTTGGCTGTTCTCCTTGTAAATAAATTGTAAAGTTTATTCACGTTACAATGTGTATGCATGTTATTTTACACGTTTCTGCATATTTTTTGACATTTTATGAATTAGAGAAAATCCATAATAAATTCCAAACTTAAGCAGCTACCCCAACTGACCTAATTTAAGTAAAAAATAAAATAAAATAAATAAAAAGTAGTGGATCAAGTAGTGGAAAACAATAGTAACATTTTTAATGAAAATATTGACATGGTAGTTTTACATTAATGCATGAACATTTGCATGATGAATGGCAATAGATTGTGTAGTAGTAATTCTGTGTGTCATAGTTGAAGAGGTAAATCCTCTACGTAGTATAACTAGTCTGCCTGCTGATTAAAGTTACTGCCTTTGCTGCTTGAAATAAAATAAAAACTTGTTATTTGAACCTCAGTGTACAAAAATAAACGATGCTTTATCCTGCTGCTTTCCAGCTAAAACATAACGGTGGTGAAAAAACTATTAGATGCACTGCAGGTTTTTAAAGTTTCCTCACTTATTGGATCACTGTCACTTCTAAGAACACAAAGACAAGTTTTAGGCATAAGCGTTCTTTGTCTCAAAATGCTCACTTTCTTTAACCTCCTGTTTCATCCCTGAACACCATTCTGGGTCACACACCCGCTTCCGCTGCTCAGGGCGCTGACGGTGTACGATGCAGGGCCGTAACTGCAGTTTTCAAGGACCTAAAATTTTTATAAGTATGATTTTAAGAACATAAAACTTGAAAGGGGGAAGTTGCCCTTTATTTCCCCGTGCAGACTCCTCCTGTTATTTTAGTATTTTAAAATAAAGTTGTTTTGGTTCGTATGGACGGTCACTTGAACGGCCTTTGTTCAAGCAAGAAGTCGTGGAATCAAATCAACAAAAATCTTTCCGAATTTCAACTCAGCGTGACGTCCCCTTTACGCGTTCTGTTGCGAAGGTTCTGATTAACACTCGTAGACCCGATTGAGTAACACCACGTCGAACACAATGTGCTCTGATTGTTCAACCTGCAGCAACGGAATACAAATCAAAGAATATCAGCCGCATTAATGTTACAGGATGAAAATCACTGACCAGAAGTGGTTGCCGCTGATTTAATAGCATCTATTGTATTTACGCACGCCACACAATCATAGTGAATAAAAAACAAAGACAGATTTAACAGCATCGACACTTCATAGCTGAAGATTTTCATTATATGGGCTATCTTCATTAACTGAGACCTAAATAAATAAATAGTGTTTCCAAATATTCCCTTCGTTTGTCATTTTTCTGTCGCTTAGCATATTTTACATTATAAAAAGCAGCTCAGATTCTGACAGCGTGAAAAAGTTGTGCTTTTTAGCTGTGTTTCACTGACACTTTTTTTTTTTTTTTTTTTGGCCCAAAAATAATGTTATTAAATCTGTCGGACATTAACGGGAGCTTTAAAGTAAAACTAACAATTAGAAACGAAAACTTGCTCATTTATAATTAAATCGCTGAGTACAAAATGAATCAACACAAGATGCTATGCTTCATTGGAAATGTGAGGCTGAGGCAGGTTGGGCTTAAATGGAGCAGGAGTGGCAGCAGCAGCAGCAGTGCTCAGGCTGTGAGGAGGAGAGGGATGAAGATAAAAGTGCTGAAAGAAGAGTGTAATGAAGTGGAAAAAGCCGAGTGTTGGAGGGAAAGATGTGTGCACTGCCATCGGATGGGAGCTTTTTTTCCCCCCACCCCTCACTTTTTTTTTTTTTTTTTTTTTTTTTTTTTTTTTTTTTTTTTTTATCTTTTTC
>NW_015113121.1:106720-130918 GCF_001443285.1 Poecilia latipinna | reverse complement strand
GAAAAAAAGCGAGGTTGGGGGGGAAAGATGTGGGCCCTCCCCCCGGAGGGGGGGTTTTTTTCCCCCCCCCCCCCCCTTTTTTTTTTTTTTTTTTTTTTTTTTTTATGTTTGTGTTTGTGAAGCCTTGCCTCTGTGACTTCTGAGGGTTGCTTGCCTGTTTTCTCAAGTAAGTCTTTCTCCGGCTTTAGCAGCCGCCCCCTCTCTCCATCTCCCCCTCTCCCCACCCCCAGTCCATCTCTCCATCAGGGGTTGTCGAGCACTGGGCCGAAATGTCGCTCTTCTTCTACAAATCTAATTGGAGACAGGCTTTCTTTGGCATGACATGGAGATGAGTTGCCAAATCCTCTCAGCCCTCCCTCTGGAGGATCGCTCGGCTCGGCTCAGCTCAGCTCTCGTGCGGCGCCGCTGCACACCGATGCAGCAGCTGCGGCGGCTGCGGCGGGCTGATCACGTGCCCTGAGAGGTGTCTGTGACAAACGAAGGAAAAACTCGCTGTCCTAATGGGTTTAAATCAAGCAGCAGCCCCTGACTCGTCTCTGGCAGGCGTGTTTCATTCTAATGCCTCCTGCTGAGAGGATAAGACGCTCGCTCCGTCTGGATCATCTGGGGGGGGGAGGAGGGAAGAAAAAACAGAAAACTTTGTGTATATTTACACAGATGACTGCGTGCATTAGCATGTGGTTATTTCTGTCATCCGCTGGGATCTCCAGTGAGTTCAGTGAGAGCGCCGGCGTTAACCTCTTAACTGGAGGTCATGCTCGCACTTTAGGCTGCAGATCAGTACGTCAGGGAGCAGGAGTGACACACAGAGGTTTGTTTTACTTAGAGAGCTCTCGTGGCTTATCTGCACAAAGGTTGAATATTGCTCCTCGAGTGATTCACTCTCCCACCAGCTGCTCTGAGGAGTGTGTGTGCGTGCGTGCGTGTATGTGTGTTGTGGGGAGGGGGATTCACACAACTGTTGCAGGGTTTGTGCAACTATTTTGAGAATGGTGGGCTCAGGCTGAAACATGAAAGCAATGTTTGATGTGTCTCACGATCAGCAAGAAAACAAAAGATGCATAAAGGCAGCGGGGAAAATGATACAAAGAAACATGACAGCAATGAATTAACTGGCCCTGACTCGCCACAGATAAAAGAGTAGTGGAATCTGAGATGCTGGGAAGATCTTTGTAATCAGATAGTTGTTTTATTTTTATTTTTATTTTATATTTATATCTTTTTTGCTGTGATCTTTTTGTTAGGTTGACTGTAATAAACAAAGACAAATAAGTCGCAGATGAATTCCAGCTGAATGCTTTGCAGTTCTTCAGTGAATTTATTGCGGCTGAACTAATCCCATTAATTTTAGTTTTTTTTTTTTTTTTTTTTTTGGGGCCCTTTTTTAAATTTCGCAGCTTTAAAGAAAAAAAGGTTAATAAAAATGAAATGCTGAACTGGAGGAAATGCGTTCTCCTGATGTCACATTAGCAGTTTGGACTGTTTGTAGAGTAAAAGCTACTCAGATTACCAAAAGTTGGACTATAACCATTGATGGATTTAAAAACCAATCAAAGTACTTTAAAATAGATAATAAACATGCAAGTAGTCAATGCAGAGACTGTAAAACTGTGGTGGTGATAAGCTTGCTTTATGGTCCCCTTCAACACTTTTTATGAGATTTTAAAATTTTTTAGCAACTCTTCGTTCTGTTTAGTAAGATCAGGGCATTGCATTAATGAAATTAAGTTATGAATTATTTATGTTATGTATTAGGGTCTTATTAGGACCGAGGGAGAAATGGTCCAAGCCTGTTTTTTCTTCATATTATAGAATACTTTTTCGGAAAAGGTTTGTTTACTTGTTCTGAAAGGTTGATTGCGACTGTACTGTAAATTTCTCTGTGAATTTCAAGGCCAGTTACTGAAATTAAAGATTTGTTTTGATTGTGCTGAAGAAAATTCTGCCATCCAAGACTTGTTATCTGCATTTCAAAAATGCATTAAGTAGATTATTCGGTCATGTAGCAACATGGGAGCTCTGCTTCATCACCATAGCTTTGGAAATTTTTGCAGTGTCTTGATGACATCACGAAAATGGCCATCATGTAAATGGTCACGTAATGACTTGTACTATTATCTTCTATTGAACAACTCACATTTGAAGCATTGATACTTTTGATAAAGCTGGATTTCAGGCTGGATTCCTGTAATTTATCCTCACCCTCTAGTGTGGCATGCCTGATGTGTCTTAAAGGCAACAACTGCTAAAGGCTCCCAATGTGTGCTTCCCTAATAAACATGAGACCTAAAATCCAACCTTGTGGAACTCCCACGTTTAAATCTTAATGAGCGTTGTCAGTCTTCACAAGAAAACTTGACTATTTTTGTGAATGATCGCTGGATCATTTAACTGGCTGGAAATGGGTTTTTGTCTCAAGAAATGAAAAAAAAAAAAAAAAGAACCATAAAACTCAAACACTGTGCAGAGCATGGCGTGACCTGCAGATGTGTATATTCATTCAGGTTTTATTTAATGGAGCATGATTAATATTAATTTTTCCAGCGAAAACAAACTGCTAATGTGGGATTTTGATGTCAGTCACATCTGATGCAGACAGATGTAATCAAACACAGCAGCTTGGTCTTTCAGCGTCATTAGCTAATTAGATTAGTCTATGAATCTTTTAAAAAAGCTCAGTTTACAAATCAAGTCCCCACTGTGAAAGCTGACTGAACGCCATCGAAGTTTATTTTTAGCTCTCCTCTAGCCGCATGTCTCCCTACCACAGTGCTCGTCTTTAAGGACTTTCTTTAATGCATGCAGGTTAAAGGCATAAACAAAAGCCAACCCAGTGCACCAACATTCTTTAATAAATAAAATGACTAATTATTTTCTCTGGCAGCCCCGTTGAGCGCTTTTCTTCTCTGAAGAAGTGCAGAGGCCGTTCGACACACATTTAATACATGAGCGTGGCTTCTGCAACAGTGATGGGAAGGCAGCAGGTTTTGTGGAACAATGTATTTCCAAGGATCTTCAGTAAACACATTCTCTGCTGAGCCTCATTCAGCAGCTCCTTGAATGGCACTCCAGCTCGATGTCCAGAAACCCGAACACGGGTACTTTCTCCACAAAGGCCACCATCGATTATGAGTGACTGGATGCCTCTTTTGCTCTTCCTGCAGTCAATAACAATGGCCTTTGTTTTTGTGGTTTTGAGGAGCAGGTTATTGAGTATGCACACTCTGAAACCCGCTCTCTCTCTTCTTGCTCAAGATTAAGCTGACTATTATTGAGCCATCCAGAAACTTTACGATCTTGTTGTTTGTTTTGTTGTGAGGAGTGGCGACACAGTCATGTGTGTAGAGGCTGTTAAGAGAGGAAAAATTCTTGAACTTTAAAAACCTTTTGACTCGTTATATCCTCTCTATGCCCGGGTTCAGAAAAATGCTGTGCGCAAAGACTGAGATCACGCAGAGATAACAGCGTCACAATAATCAGCATTTATTCAAGACAGATGCATACCATCACCAGACAAACACATCACAAAACATCAGAAACCTCAGAGCACAAACAACACATGAATTTACTTGAGAGAGAAAAAGACAAAAGATGGAAACGACAAACAAAAAGCAAAGACGTCTTTGGAGAAGTTGCAAGCGCAAAATCTGATTTGTTACTCCTGTGTAGAAAGTTTTATCCTCTTGTATTTAATTTATTCAAATAAGGCGTACCTGTGCTCATCCAACCAGGAGCTATCTCTGACCCTCTCTCAAGCCAGAAACCCCTGCCGTGTTTATGGCCTTTCACAGATGAATGTGAATTGCTAGAACTTCTCCTGTATTGTTTTCCCACACAGACAAAAGGCAGTTCAAACGATCCTAGCAAACCATCTGCTGGAACTACAGGTAACATAAAGGTCAATAGGCCAGAATACATTACTAATTTCAAAACCACAATTTAGGCCATTTAAATCAAGACATGTTAAGTTTTAAAACTAGCTTATTTTAAATTTATTTTCTCAACGAGGCTGAACACACAACCCTGTGGTGTCCCGGTGTTCGGTCTGAGAGCAGTTGAGGCGTCGGGATCCAGTCTGATTCTCCTGGAGCAATCTGGCAGGAAGTCTATTATCCTATCCTATCACGCATGTTGATGTTGGAACTTCCAGATAGCCAGTCTGGACACCAATCGTTGTGGGAGGAAAAACTGGATGGAAAAGCAGTTTTTACATAAATGGATTGATCAGCTCTACTCTGGAAACTTGGAATAGTGCTCAGATGTGTTTCAAAAATGCCATCTCATAAAATGAAGATTGTTCCGCATGCAGACCAGTTTGTTTGCTCTGCTGGCTTCAAGTGGGCGTGAAAGACTCTGGGTGTTAAATTGGCTTGTTGGCAGTTCAAACCCGTCAACCACTGAAAACATTTGGTGCATAATGAAATGATAAAATCCATCAAAGGAGACTTTGGACTGCTTAGCGAGCGAAATCAAATTTCCAAATGCAAGAGAAGAAATATTTTATCTGTAAAACTACATTTTTCTACCCAGAACTTTTCATACACTGATCATTGGAATAGATGTAATATTATTTTGGGCTTTCATATTATTTGAATTTGTCTTGATTTTTAAAAAAAATTTCTGTAATCTACACAAGGTCAAATATACATATACAGACAAATATACATCCTCATTTTTGACCACAATTTTAATCAGAAATGGTGAATCTTATTTAACTTTGTTGGTTTTCAACCCTGCCGATGTTGAAGAATTTAGAAACGGTTCCACTTCATTCTTCCATTTGGCAAAAAAAAAAACGAAGCTTCTTATTGCAGCTCCCGTTTCAGAAAATGGCTAAAGGGCGAGTCCACCTATTTTTTTCACTACCTTGAGCATCTTTAATCTGCTCTTGATTAAAAACATCAATACTTAGACTCTTCAGACCTGGACTAGATTATTCTACACTGAAAGTAGAATATTCGAAACCTAGTTTGTAATTTGTGAAACCTTTATTTAACGTTAATTCTAAAAGATTTCTCAGAATTGGAAGCTGCAATCGGACATTCATCGAAACTTAATTTGCAATGCATGGAGAAGGGATTGATTAAGCCTCCCCAAAGCCTTGAACTCAACCCTGCTTAAAATCTGTGGGGTAAACTTTTGACCGTTCACAGAAAGCTAATTTGTGAGTAGACAGAGGCATACACACAAAGAGTGAAGACAAATTACTTCTTTTTTTTTTTTTTTCCCCTCTGGACTCTTGATGGAATATTATATCAAAAACAGACAAGCAAGCGAGGAGGCAGGCAGCTCCACTAAATGCTGCACACAGACTTTACAACAACCATCCCTTCACACCCCTGTGACACGAATTAATGGAGCCACAGGCCATTATGTAAAAATGGAAGACAAAGAGAAAAAGACAGGGCAATGTTGGAGGAGTCAAATGAAAATGGAAGAGGAAAAAACTTGCACCGATGTGAATAATAGATATGACATAAAATAGGGTTATTAGGACGTGAAGAAGAAAACAGAATGTGACAATGAATAGCTGCAATTTTAGAAAGCAGTGCCCTCACAATAGCCGACGAATGGCAGGTTTGATTTCATGAGTGATTACATCGTACATCACTCACGTTTGGAAAGAAGACGCAGGGAAAAAGTGAGATCAAGACAAAGCAGGGGGACATGGCACTGAAGGGGAAATGATACTGTTTGAGTAAATTAGAGAGTACAAAGGACATAGACTGATTCAAACCAGCTAAGGAACTAAACAAAAAGCTGCTCTTTGCCTGGATCTCTGGATATTACAACCCTGCTTTAGTGAGGATGGGTCGTAATGAGGCATTTTGTGAGATTTTGAAGGAATGGTCTTCTAATATGTCTAATGTGATATGTCTAGATCAGACATATCACATTACATTATTGCCTAAATCTCAATAAGAATTTATGGCAAGAGTTAAAAGGCGACGTTCAGAGACGATCTCCATCTGTGTGATCTCTCAAACATCCGGCAAACTCTAGACAATTTGAATTAGGATCAGACAGGGAGCGCTTCACACTTTTAGCACATTTATGACGGCACAGATTTCAAAGCTTTAGCAGATCGGGCTGCTCAGACTGATTAGGCAAAACCGATCATTTTCAATGGCAGTAAAAATCACAACACCTCCAGCCTTTTTTATTCTCTAGTAGCCAGGGAGACGTGTGAACGAGGAGGCAACAGATGGAAACCTAGATTTGTGACATGGTTAAAGAATGGCTGAATAATAAAGGGTGAGATAAGGTGCACATAACACTCATCAGTGAGTCATTCAGACGTGCACCGCTGGAGGGAAATGCTTAAACAAGTATGACTTTTTCAAAGCAGGTGTGAGTTAGAGGGTGAACGGTGCGCCGGCTGCCAATCAACGTGAGAATGCATTCATTACCTCCTTTAACAGAGTGGAGTGTACGCACCGCCATGCTGCCAGGTTGGATAATGTGTCAGGGTTCGGCCGGCACATACACACGCTACTCAGACAATTATTTCCAACACTGCCAGTATCTCCACCGTGATTTGACAATGATAGGATATAACCATATCATTAAAGCGGAAACTATGGAACACGTTCATTCTTTCCCCTGTGGGAAAACGGCGGATGAATGGGAAGATATAGGCTGACATCAGAGCAGGGCTAAATGCATTAGTCCTACCCTGCTGCCTTGATTGATTGATTTATAAGTATGTGTGTAGGCAGAGGTCAATATTTAAAAGCCGATCCAACACCTCCCTCCGTCTTTGTCACCTCTCAGCAGTACGTCTTGTTCTGTACAAACTGGGAAACAACTGACAGGATGAGTTTCTTATTACAGCTTGTCTCTTTTGTCGCCGCTGGTTATTTGCATTTCTAAATAACAAGTGTGGACATCTTCATCCCCACAAGTTTCCTGGCTGTTTGGAAGTGAGTTACTGACCTGTCCTTGATGGTATTTTAGAGCCAAATGTTCTCCCCCGAGCGAAAAGAAAACATCTTCCATTGTCTCACAAGGAGAATGACCTTTTAAAAAAAAGGTTGATGTCCGTGAATCAGACGCCTGAAAATACAAATAAAGAGTCTTGGAAAAAAATAGTCGTAGTTAAAACTGTTGAACATTGTGTAAAAATGTACAACAGTTAAAGAGTTGTGCATATTTATCATTGCAACTGTAAATAAGATGGGTGTGCTTTGTTCCAGTTTTGTGTGGCGCACATAGGAGGTGTTAGTAATGAATAAAAACATAAAAAAAGAGTGGCATTTGAATTCCCCAGCCGAACCTAAGCTTTATAGAATCACTTCTGCTGCCGTTACAGCTGAAGTTTTCATAGTTCATCTTCACCAGTTTTTTTTTTTTTTTCTGCCAGTTTTGATTGGGTGGAGAACATAATAGCAGCAATCTTCGTTTGTTGGCTCAAATTTAGCTCTGTCTGACCAAATCATTCTAACACATCTGCATGCTTTGATCTGCGTTGTTTCTCTGGCTTCATGGTTGGAGCTGATTTCCTGCTGGAACAGGATCCTCCTTCCCAGTCTCAAGTCTTTTTGCGGCCTCTTGACAGGTTTCCTTCCTTGAGAGTTTTGTATTTGTGCTGCTTTGGATTTTTCTTGAAGGGTGAACTGGGCATAATCTCACACCTGAGCTAGTGTCATTCTAGTTATTAGTTAGAAAATCATGAGATTTGCTCATTGCCGTGGTGGCAAACTGTTCCTTCCGATACAAAGTGATTGAGCCAGGTTTTACTATGGGATATCAGGCTAGCAGTGACTTAAACATGTACATCCAACTTTGCCATTTTTATTCGCAGCATTTTAAAAAGCATTTATCAATTCTCTTATCACTTTACAATATTGCACTGCTCAGTGTCGGTCTATACCGTAAAGTTCCAAGAAAACACATTGAAGTATGTGGTTGTAACTTGGCAAAAACTCAAGGGTTAAGAATACTTCATCAACCAAATGTTTACTTTAGTAAATGTCAATTTATGTACTTTAATATTTGACAAGATATGTGGAGCAGGATATTCCTTAAATGACTAAATGTGTCAAACTGTCTCACATTGAACAAACAGAAAAAAGCTCAGTCATGCAAGACCTCCTTTGTTTCTGAGGCTCTCAGGAACTGGACATGCTCCACAATTATCCATGCCCTAAACCTTCTTGCTCTCTCCCATGTTGTGTGACTCATGACCTTGTTTGCTGATTGGTCCCATGTCTCTGGTTTCCAGGACGACCACTCCATGTTCTTCCAGTTTGGCCCCTCCATCGAGCAGCAGGCGTCCGTCATGTTGAACATTATGGAGGAGTATGACTGGTACATCTTCTCTATCGTCACCACATACTACCCCGGGTATCAGGACTTTATCAACAAGGTAAACGCACAAAAAGACGCTTTGGCGGCATCCTGCAGCAGTAACTGTTGTCTTTTCCTTTTTTGCAATCCAAGGAAAATCACTTAAAGTTTATTCTTATCTTCCGTTTTATGGGATTCGTTCTGTCAGGACTGAGTTCAGCTACTGAAATGGTCTGAAGCTCATCTGTCTCCAGGCACATATCCGCTGGTTTTGAAGCCCTAATTATCAGCATTTCAAAATGATAAAGTTTGTCAGAGTTTGCTCCAAGTGGATAGCTCTCTCCCGTTTGTCTTCGCTTTAATGGCGAAGGCTTAAAATGCCCTTCTGAATGCAGCTTCAGCCTGCTTATCTCTGAGGCAGGGAACAGACCAGTTAAAATGAAAAGGGAGAGCATGAGCTCCTGAATAACTTAGAACATCTGAGAGACACGACAAGGTTACTGAAAGTCATCTAATCAAATTTCATAGTGATAGTGCGGCAGTGTCAAGCATCTTTGCTTTGAATATTAAAGCAGTGAGCCATTTAAAAATGGAAAAATAAGAATATAAAAGAAGAAGCTCGTGTTCCTCTGATGAGCTTTTTTTACAATGGTCAGATTCACTTTGTATCAACTTACTAATTCAGAGGCATGCAAAAGTTTGGACACCTCTGGACAAAATGTTTTTTTTTATAGTTGTGTGAGTAAAATGGGGTTTTCTAAATGCACACAAGTACCAATAATATATAGTTTTAATAAGACAAAATAACCCTTTTGTACTCCTAGTAGCATGGGCTTGTCTGACTTCCCTATAGTATCACAGCAGAAAGTACAAATATTATACTTTTACATGACTTACACAAAAATTAAACAAGTCGTCTAATTACTTTTAGCTTAAAAAAAAGCAATAACTAGTCCTACTATGTAGCGTTCCTGCAATATTGCATATTGACTATTGCAATTAAAATAATGTTATCTACATATTTTTTGTTTTAAGTTTTATACATGACCTTAAGCAAGAATATAGATTAAAAACCTGAGTAATTGAGCACTTGTAAAGAGCGTATTCTGTGTAATATTAGACTTTCTTATATCAAATGATCTACCTAACCTGTTTTATTCAAAAGTGTTGATTATTCTAAAACAAATCTATGCAAATCTTGAGCCCGGTAATCGGTCCTGCCTCGGCACACTTCAGCAAAATGCATTTAATGTGTCATGATCCATGTTTCTGTGTGTTTATTGTTGAGATTTTCTGTGTTCAGTCCTGTTTTCCTGTGAGTCTCTGTCCTGTCCTCTCCGTTGATTACTTCCCAGGTGTGTCTCATTCCCTGATTACCCTCCCTGTGTATTTAAGTTCACCTGTTGTCTTTGTCTCCTGTCGGATCCTCGTCGTGTGAACCAGTCTGTTTCCCTGTGTTCTTTGTGCTCCCCGTTGTTCTGTACCTCGACATTAACATTAAATCACCATCATCTTCATCTTACCTGGGTCTCTACGTCCTCTCCTCACCACTACCACCACCACCATATGACATCATGTGACTTTTTACAGCTATGCGTCTTTCTTGTGAATGCAGGAAAAGTTCAGTAGCTTGAGGAAAGTATGGAGCAAGAGACTACCTGGCTCTTAAATCGTTTTAAACCTTGTACACCTTTTAAAACTTGGCATACCAGTAATCAGTCCTTGTTGAGCATGTAATGTTTTAACCAGTGGCAAAATTTATTTTTGGGCTCTTTGTTACCAGCAGTCACAAAGACACCATTTGTTGATTTTTCTTTAAATTAACTTATGAAAAGAGCCAGTTTAAGACAGAAAATAGGATTTCCTAAAGGTTTGATTGCCTCAAAACCTAGCATATTGTAGCTCAGTGGTGTCTGACTTTTTGCCAGGCAGACCAAAATCAGTTCAAGGATCAGGACATTTTATTAAAAAAACTAAATTTGCTATAAACACAAGAATAAGCTTACTGTGAAAAGTTCAAGTTTTAGCTTCCCACTAATACAATAAACATGCAATATATTTCTACGAAAGGAACAAAATCAGATTTCTGTCGATGTAAATAATTGTAGAACAAAAAAAAAACTGAAAAAGGTTGTGCTTGTTCGCTTCATAAAAAGAAAGGCATGTGATGTACTACAACTTTGACTGGATTGTAATGAGCAGCATACGAGTCAGCCTTTGTTCAAAACACTCTGTCTGCCTTTAGCTACGTTAATTTGAGGACATATCTGTGATTCTGTTTACTGTAAAATTAAAACAAAATCAGGAAAAAATGGAAATTTAAAGATAAATACGTTGTAATTAATTTTGTGCATCCAACATTTTCCCTTACTGTTTGCCTTATTTTCAGATAATCAAGAACACTGCCTTTTTGAGAGTTTTCAAGTAACATAATAATAATAATGATGGCATTATACCGTAAGTACACCCTCTCAAAATCAGTAAACTTTAATTTCTAAAGAACACTTTACTTTGGAACTGGGAGACATTTTAAATACCCCAAATAAATAAATAGAACAACTGAAGTCTATCTAAACAAATTTGCCTTTCAACAAAAGATACAATCATAGTCTCAGTTTGGGGAAAACAGGGAAAACTGACAGGACTTTTGTAAACAAAAACGTGCAAACTAGCAAAAAATACTACATTTAAATAACTCAGTCAGCATTTCTCTGGGTTGCTCCTAAAAATAGGACTCCAAAAACATGTTATTTTCATCCGTATGCTTTATTTTGATTAAAAATTCAGGAGTAAGTGCAAACAGAAAGACAGTGAATTACTTTTAGTGTCACAGCACCTCCATCTTCATGTGGTTTTGTGCTACTGGTGTACCACAGTGCCTCCAGCACAGCTCCTTTCCTGCCTAAAGCTTATGGGAAACAGATTGTCTTATTTTAGTTTTGTTAAAACAGAAAATTGAACGCTCTTTCCAACTCTCCAGGGGCGTGTACAGAGTAGTTGTGTAGCAACCTGGGAGCTGAATTGGGAGGATGCATCTCCACACTCCATCGCCTGCGTTCACCCGACACTTCCTCAGCTCACCTCTTCCTTTTCCAACCAGGTACGCAGCACAATTGAGAACAGCTTTGTGGGCTGGGAGCTTGAAGAAGTCATCATACTGGACATGTCTGTGGACGACGGAGACTCCAAGATCCAGAATCAGATGAAGAAGCTGCAGAGTCCAGTCATCCTGCTCTACTGCACCAAGGAGGAAGCGACCACCATTTTTGAAGTGGCCCACTCCGTAGGCCTGACAGGTTATGGCTACACCTGGATCGTACCTTCGCTGGTGGCTGGTGATGCAGACCACGTTCCATCTGTCTTCCCTATAGGTATGCAAAGAACTATTAATTCATATCAGTGCCATGCAATTAGACTCTAGGAATGCAACATATGCAGCAGAATGCAGTCAGGAGTCATTTTTTATGTTGCAACCAGCAACTTATAACACTGCTATGAAGGTAGTGCTATATAGAGAGTTAATTGTGAGGTCCTTTTTAAGTTTCCTGTCCCTAGTGTAGAAATCCATCCCCACAGCAAGATTCTGCCACCACCTTAGTGGGGGTGGTATGTTCAGGGTGATGTGCAGAGTTAGATTTCCACCAAGTTTGATGTTTCATATTTGGTCACATCTGACTTTCTTCCTCTACATGACTTGTCGGTAACTGTAAGTAGGACTCGTTATGGCTTTCAGAGAATTCCTTTTTAGTTGGCACTTCCATAAAAGCCAAACATGTGTAATAATAATTGACTTATCGATATATTGTCATTGCCTGAGATGTGCATCTTTGCAGCTCCTCCAGAGTTACCATGGCTGTTTTTACTATTTCTCTGATTATATCTCTCTGATCAGTTTATATTGACAGACATGGTTGGGTAGGTTAACATTTTTCTGTTTTTAGATAGTGGAATAAATTGATCTTCTTAACAAACCTCCGAAAGCTTCACAGATGAATTTATTGTGGGACTGGATTGAACGCAGGGGGACTCCGTTTAACTCTTAAGGAAGTTGGTTATACCGAATCTTCTTTAAGAGTATCAGATTGACTGAATGTTAACCACAATTTGTTTTATTTATTTTGTAAAAAAAATAATGAAAAACATGACAAACACAATCATGTTGGTGTTTGTCTGTCACATAAAATCCCAATGCAGTATATAAAGTCTGGGGTCGTACCGTGACCAAATGTTAAAAAGTTAAAGCGGCTAAACATACTTTGCTAAGACAATGCATTTGCTTCCAAGATTAGCTATAATAACAGAAGTATGTGTCCCAAAAATCAGTATAAAAATAAAGTTAGGTGACAGATGGGCTGTTTTGCATGTGCAAATGTTCTCCACGAGTATTTGCACTACACTGGTAGTCACTGTGGGGCATAGATGGGTTTTGAGTTTAATTAATCTAAAGTTATTTTGTTTGGGAAATGTTTTAGACTTTATATTTTTACATGTGTTATTTTAATAAAAAATTAAATGTCTGTTGGTCCTAAGTTTAACCAGCAGCTTTTGCAGCAGTCCATCTGTATCTGAACCCCCCACATTAATTATTTCTCCTAAACGTCAGGCCCTGTCACAGTGGCTCTATAGTGAACATCTCTTCTCTCGCCACAAAGAGCTTATCTGAATTTCCTTTTTTTAAATTATCATTTGTTTCAGAAGGAAAATAAAGAACGGTTAGGGTTGTTGTTAAATTGCTTTGACACTCTGAAATGTGACAAAAAAAAAATAATGCAGATTTGCAATTTTCTGATGCATTTACATTACAGGTTATAAAAAAGAAGACATAATCCAAACCAGCGGTGGGAGAAAAAAAAAATGACCTGAAAAATTGTTTGGGTGTAAGAAATGGATGTCGACATTTGATAGCAAGCAGTTTCTCATGCTTGAAAAGCCAAGAGCAACAAAGTGAGCGTTTGGAAAGGGGGGGTTCACAGTCTAGACTGATGTTCCAATTCAGCTATCTCTTTCTATTTTTAACCAATAGTCTTTTTTTAAGTGTACTATACTTGATTGAGAGTGATCTCTTCGATATTGTGCTAAGAATTTGATTTATATTTTCACTATTAGTTTTGCTTCTCTAGCAAAATGCGTAGTTTTTTTTTTTTTTTTTTTTTTTCATGGAAGCCTTCACCCTCCGGGAATTTTTAACAGCTCTCTGCCTGCTATTTTCTGCATCCTGTCTCCTCACTGTTCTGTCTCTTCCCCCTCACTTTCTCTTTTGTTTCCTTTTTCTTCAATCTTGCCTTTTTCTCACCTCATCTCTCGTGCTTTTTCTCTCTCTTAGGGCTCATCTCTGTCTCATATGACGAATGGGACTACAACATCGAGGCCAGAGTACGTGACGCAGTGGCTGTCATCGCCACGGCAACCTCAACCATGATGTTGGACCGAGGGAAACAGACCCTGCAGAAGTCCAGCTGCCTCGGGACGCCTGACAAAAAGGGCTCCAGCATCGGCCACTCCAAGGAAATCTTGAAGTGAGTCAGTGCTGGGGGGGAAATGGAGGATGTGCATAAACAAACATGGCCTTCCTCCTAATGACCCGTTCTACTAGCTTCATCTACCAGGGTCCCTTTATTTCACCTTTTACAAACCAAATATAATTACACTTTGCATGTCTAAGTGGGAGTTTCCCAAAATTGTCTTTAGAGCCACTGAATTTTGTCACTAAAGAACAATACATAATAATCAGTAATCATTACCTTTTTCTGGTAAACAAAGTTGAGGTTGTTTGAGCAGAAAGTTGATAATTTGGACTTGTAAACAAGAAAGCAAGTCTTATTAACAGTGTCAAGTCTGTTAATAAGACTTGAGACTTTACCTGGCGTTCAGGTAAAGTCTCAAGTCTTCGGGGCACAAGTAGAATTTGAGTTTTCATTTTTGCAACGTAAATGTGACTCGAGTTGGAGTCTCAAAAGTGAGTCTCGTTTTGTGTATAACAAAATAATATAACAACATATTATAACCAGATTTTTAAAAAAATGTGTTGAATATTCTTATCAAAAATAGATAGTTCTTTTAAAAATAAAACCTGAATTCAATATTATCCAACCCAAAATCCAGTAGGGATGTATCACTTCTATCTGCCAATCCACTACTGATCAAAATCATGAGTGCAGGAAAGAACTTGCAAGCATTTGCATTTGGTGCTGCAGGATATTTACTAGCAGGTTGTAAGTAAATAAGGAGGCCAAACAAATGAAGGAGGTAATCAATTGAAAACTGTTTGAAACGGAAACTCTCTGTTAAACTTTTTTTTATATCCATTAGCCTCAAAAATTCTGAATCTTCACATAAATGTGGCCTTCACGTGACTTTCTGTCCAGCATTCACATAATCAAGACACCTTAAAGAAGCAAAAATATCCAGATTTAAAACATTTAAAGTCTTAGTCCCAAAAGGATTAAATGGCAAAGGCAAAAAGACCTTTTGTGTCTTTGAGTATTTCAGGGCTGTTGAGATGCGCAAGGTTGGATGAAGGAAAACAATAATTTCATATTTCAAGATCCTGACAGGATGGGGACAAAACAATCAAGTGCTGGACTAAAAATAAATCCACCTGTGCTGAGGCAGAGGATCATAGGGGCTGCTAATGAAGACACAAGAAGATCCTTGACCTGGATTAAGATCCTTCCTAATACTTATTGCTTACTGCTAGACTGAATTTTGGAATCACTAAGTCACATCAAAGAATTCATCACGGACAATAATTGTACAATTTTGACTTTATGAAAGCACTGACCTCCAAGTTGTTTTGTTCAGACGTTTTGATATTTATTGGTTTGTTCAGCAATGTTAGGCGGGTCTTTGGTTGTTTTTCTTGGTTATGTGCAGGCGTTGGTGGGAAAGAAAGTACCGAAACTTTACCAGACGTGGAGCATGACTCAGTTCACCCTTATGTTTTTGATGCAGATGTGGATCAGGAATTACATCAATTCAGACTTGTTGGATGTATGCACTCCCACAAACGGCTCTGATTTATTTCTATATTGGTGCTGATCGTTTTGGCTCCCTGGCTGCAGATCATTGCTTTAGTTTTTAGTTTTTTACTGGCTGTGGAAATAAATTCCAACTTGAAACAGCAAACACAGGTTATAATGTGATCTCCTCTTATCTTTATCCTAACCCACAGGGATCTTTAAATGAAAACATCCTTCTCTTCCTGTTCCTCTGAACCTCCTTGTTGTGCTTTTTGGCACATTACGTTGCAAGAAAGGGAATTCATATTCAATAATTAATCCTCATTTAACTTCATAGGGCATGCTTTTACTGTTCAAATTGATCAGAGATTTCACAGCTAATTGACTGCCCGAGGACAACCAGATTAATGAAAAAAGAGGCAAAGAACAACTCAGAGAATGTGTAAATACTCTCTTAGACTCACATGCTGGATTTGGTGCTTTAAACAACACCGACTCAAAAATGTGTTCACTTTGGCTCGTTTTTCTCTGATGCCACTAAACAAAATTTAGATACTGGGAAGAATAGCAGGCAGGTCATAAATATTGTTGGGTAGAAGATAAAAAAACTATCTTAGGTGAGAGAACAATACAGCTTGGGTCTGATTTTAACCAATCACGTTGCACGTAATGTAATGTGCCAGCTCAGTTGTGAAGGAAGCTACTCTATGAAGCTTACTGAAAATTGCCACATGAGATAGTTGTTAATGAGAGCAGCAGCAATAAAATGTCTTAAACATTCCTCTTGCTCCGAGTTTAATTGCTCAATATTTGGAAGCGTGAGCAACGCAGACTGAACGCCTTCGTTCACTTCGTTCTCTGCGGTTGTCAAACTACAGGCAGACTACAATTCTAAAATGAACAACTTTTCCTAACACAACTTCTCCTTTTGTTGGCTGATTGAAAAGTACAAAATTCTGCTGGAGAATTTCACCAGGAGAAATCCTAGACGGAGCACTGAAGAGAAATGAGAATCGAGTGAAGCTGGCAACGGCCAGGCTGCTGTGTGTTGGTCTACTTTGAAAATCTCAACAAAATACATGAAAGTTTATGGCAACAGGTCAAAATATGGAATATTAATGGGGTATGAATATTCTGCAAGGCCCCCTGCAGGGTATGTCTTCGTGCTTAACAGAAGAAAATGTCAAGAACTGCTGGATACAAATCTTTGTTACAAAACTAATGTTTTAGTCCACATCAGTTATCATCTTATGATTTTCATTTTGTTTCCCCCCAATTTTTTTGTTGTTTCCCTGTCAGGTTCGGTTTGAGGAATGGAAGCAGATAGGGAAATTATGCAACCTCCTCTGCCACAGCAGCGGTAATATACAAGTGAAGGTTGATGTATTACTGCAACTTTTGCCCTCGTTTCTGCACGTAATATCAGGAGCACTTATGTATGCCATTTAGGATTCAGCCACCAACAGCACTGAGACAACAATGGGACCACAGCTATGAATATTTCAGTCCCCGAGGGACACTTTCAGACACAGGGTTGGCTCTCAATCATCCTTCAGGCACACACCTGGGATGCAGCGCGCTGTTTGTGTGTCTGTGTTGACGTGAGAACAGTGTGTGTGTGTTCTCTAACTAGCCATTCCATTTTCCTCCTCTCTGCTGAGTGAAGGTAGAGAATGTGAATCGGTGGATCTTGATGCCGACTCTAGGGGATAGCAAGGCTCTTACAAACACACTCACACACACAAGACACCTGTGCTGCACACACACTTAATTTCACCCCTTCCCTCCCCTGGACCCCCGCCTCCAGAGACAAAAGCAATAATAAGGCCATATGTCTCTGCAAGGTCCTGTATGGCTACAGGCCACCATGGGCTGCACGCTGCATTAGCGAGACATCCTGTCAGCGCTGACGGACAGAGAGGGAGGACCCAAGTGAGTCAGAGTTTCCAATTTGTTTAGAGGCTGTTGACCTTATGGGGCACTTACACTCATAAAAATATGCATAAATAAGTATATACTCAACAGAAATTACAACAAAAATAAGCAATGGGCAAACGGGTCTCTAGAGGCCATCCATCGTTTCCTGTCAGACAGAACAGGAATAAGGAGATAACGGGAATATGTAGTCCGAGTTGTGTTAGCTGGAGTTGTATTTTAGGCAAATATGAATCTAATTGTTCTGTTTGTTAGAGAACGTTAAGGAACAAACATCACGGAAACCAGAGAACGCAGCAGAAAGGTCAGACACAAAGCTGTGGACAAGTTCAAAGCAAGGTTTGGTTTTTACGTTTTTAACTTCTCACAGAGCAAAATTCGGTTTCTGTTCAGATCGCCCTGAACTCGTGGCGTTGGCAGCATCATGTATTTTCTTTTATCGGATACAGGAAAAACTACAAGCCTTCCGTAGAGTCCTGATTGATCTGTTGTAATCTCAATCTGGACCTCAACTCTGAAATAGTTTCAAGTAACAGCATAATCTGAAAAGCTAAAAAGTGAGAAAGACAAAAACAAACCAAGTAGAGAAGTCGATACCAAAATAATAATAATGAAAAAAAAAAAAAACACATGAAAAATATTTAAAATTATACCACCTAAACATGATTCATCTACTAGGATGAGATAGCTTGGATTAAAGTGTTCTTGTGTTACAATGGCCCAGTCAAAGTCTATGCATAGATCTTTTTAAGAATCTGTGGTGAAACTTGTAAATTAAGAACGGGTAAAAAGTGCAGAGGTACACTTCAGACGATTTGAATTTGGAGGCTTAAAAGGAAGGTGGTTCAACAAATTCATGAATGAAACGAGGGTACGTATAGATGTACGGCACATTGTTTTGAAAACCATGTATTATCGTCTTTCCATTTCACAGTTATGAGATAGACGAACACTACATTGTGTTCGTCTATCTCGTAAAATTCTTATAAAATAGTCAAAATGTAAATAAATCTGGAAGAACTGAGGGAGCGTGAATGCTCCTGCAATCTGCTGTTTTTCATTGTACTTACACATCTGCGTATTTGGCAGCTGATTTTAAAGCCAGTTTTAAAATAAAACCTAGTTAATCACATAATCTTTGTGTTTCCTTTGCAGACGCTGCACAAGTGTTTTTCCCCCATCTAATTTTACCTTTAAAGTAGTGTTTTCCTGCAGCAGGAAGGAAACATTATTGCATTTCTTAATGGCACAATGAAAGTGTCTGTCTTATAAATTTGCTTCTTATTACAAGGCGCACAAGCCATTTCAGTGTGCTTCTGTGTATCAAGAGCTCCTATATCTCCTCCAAGAATCTCTTTTGGAAGTGTATTTAGTCAGGCTATCAATAGAAGCACTGCTTTTCCCTAAGCAGTTTTCTATTTTCCTCTAGTTGTATTAGATTTTTATTTTTTTTTCATTTACCAGTCGGATTTTTTTACCCCAATATTTAGTAGGACAGTCATATGGCTGTCCGAGTTCACAGAAAATGTGTTTTAATCACATGGAGCACATGAAGTCATTTGTTTTATTTAATGCATTAAATAGAGAGTAATTTGTGTTTCTCTGAGGATAAATTTTAACATGAAGCATGTTTCTCTCCTTTTGCAGTGTAATTGCTGTGGAGGATTTACTCTTAAATGTCATAGATGCACAACAGGATCTCTCATTAAGGAATAAGAATTAACGTTTTACATGTACAGCACTGTTTCACCCTGCTACTGCTTTTCTATGCCCATATGTGGGATTGATAAAAAAAAATAAAGTATATATGTGCAGATATTTATTTCTCGATTTTACCTTCATTTAACCAGGAAAGTCCAACTGAGACTGAAAACTATATGTTTAGTGGAATCATGAACAAGGTGCTCCAAACTTGAACTTTATATTTTATTATGAAGAAAGAAAGGACAATTGTCATTTTCCTTTCTTTTATTATTTGAATAAATGTGTTATTTGAATAAATGTGTCAGATTAAAGTTACAGAATATGGGATGATAAAAAGCAACATGTTTTTCATTAGAGATAATAAAAATGGATGATGGGCCTACTGACTAAATGGAGAACGTCTGCCTCTTTAGCATGATGCTGCCACCACCATGTTTCACAGTGGGGATGTTTCAGTAGAAAATGAAATGCGTTTCTACACACGTTTGCTGATGCTCACTAAAGTTAATCAACTAATCTCTGCTGCTTTCACAGTGACATTAAGTTAAGCTATGGGACTCCTCAAGACAAGTAGATTCATCTCATTTTATTCAAGGGCATCAGAGTAAAGGGGTTTAAACGTAAACGCACACCAGTTTTCAAAGTTTTGTTTGCTAAAAGCTTGAGAACCATTTATTCTGCATACTTCCCGATGATGCATCATTTTCTGTTGGTCTGTCACATTTTGATTAAGATAAAACACGCTGAAGTTTTTCTGTGTGCTGTGGCAAAACGTGGAAAGGTGTGAATTCATTTGCTCGGCACTGGACGTCCTGGTAATTCATCTTTCAGATCAAAGACATACCCGATACACCTTTTACTCAGTTTAACAAACACAGAATGCAATCAGTCACAAGGCAAAGGAATTCATCCAGAATTAGAGAGACTGTTTTCTTAATTCCTCCTGCCTAATTAACCTGAGTTACCCCACTTACCATCCCCAAGGACACAATCTGGAACCACTTAGGTTAACAACAGCTTTCTGCTAAACCGAGACGGTTGTTTGAGCTGCTGGATAACATTAATGCGATAAATACCCTTTTGAACCTTTCTGACATTTCCCCTCAAAGTGAATGTTAATGTCAGAGTTGAGACCAGATAATAAGAGCTGTCGTTGCTTGAAGCTCAGTCCGACACTGTGATGGAAGTGTAATTATACCTCACCGCTTTGATTCAGCAAGATATAGACAACTTTGAAATGGAGTTAGTATGCAGTCAAGGAGCTACTGCAGGTAACTGGGATGGATATATTTAGGAGTTTAAATCAGATATATATTTTTTTCTTTAAAAAAAATTCAAAGTGAAGCCCTGATCTCCTTGTAGCCTGTGGCTTGATAAAAATAGACAGAGATTACTCTCCTCCTCTCCAGTCTTGATCCCATCAGGGCTTTCAGGGCCCTGGCTCAAGGTTTTAGCATCTCAGTTTAAAAAGTGTCTAATATTTTATTAGCATTTCCCTTTTGTATATCGCCTCTTCAGTCCAGTGAGGGCTAATTAAATGTATTGATTAGGCAAGAGAGCGGATCATATTTCCTACGTCATATCAGCATATCCTCTGTAATCAAATCTTCAACCATAAGATGTCATAAATGACAACTCTTGGAGTTTTGTTTAGTGTAATTTTCCTTAGAATATTGTCATATACTATCTGACCTTTTGTCAATATTTTTACTTTATAATCTGTCAAAGCTTTTAGAGAAAATAACACCCTGGATAATCTCTTTTACTATTGTATATTCACAGCTAAAACATAGTTCTACGGACGCTGCAAGCATTTTTATGCATATCGCATGCAACAATATGCTTACCAATGTAGGTAGGGAAATAAAAACTGTATCGTTTTTAGTCTTGTCGTTCACCCTTTGAACTACTAGACATTTTGTCACATTACACTCTCTAACATCAGTGTATTTTATTGGTATTGTGTCTCACAGACCTACACAAAGTAGCATTTTGCTGTGGTTTCCTATAAAAAAGCCGTATAAAACAAATAGATGAACAGAATGCGATCAAAACGTCGCTTCGATGACATGGTGAGCAGTTGTTCCACTTCACAATTGTCCTACGTTGTGCTCACATGACATCCTAATAAAGTTCATTGCAGTTTGTGTTGTAACAGGACAAAGTGTGAAGCTGCATGATTTTTATTTTTTTTTTTCACTTACTTTGACTATAGGACGACATATAAAAAGTATGGCTTCTCAGTTTGAAAGCAGCCTAAATAAAGCACAAATTAGTTACCTGCGCTTTTTCAGAAGGTCATTGTCCCCGACTCTCATGTTCACATCCAAAATAAGAGCGTGCTCTGATGCAGGCTCGCTCTACTCAGGCTCCACAGGTAGCTGTCTGATGTGTCCCGCTCTACGGGGGTCCTCATGGGCCTAGATCACATGCAGCTCCTGTGGACTCACTTATTAAAGGCTGCAGCTCAAAGAGGCTCAGTGTCTTACATCTTTCCTGTGTGGAGTCCTCGTCATTCTCACTCTGTATGTGTGTGGTGCCAGCGCTGAGCCTCAAGCTACGAATGACTCAATAAATAAGCAATAAAATTATGTTGGAGTTTAGAATGGGAGTGCAACTGCTTTTAAAATTCAGCAGGGTGCCGTGCAGTGGCAGAAGAGATCCTACCAGTCATGATTAAGAGCCTCACATTGCTTTATACCATAAGTGAGCAAGCAAAATATATTATTTCAATATATTTTGAAATACAGTAAATTACAAATATATTAGTTGTTTTTTCTGCACTATAAACACATGCATTGGTCTCCCCACTTTTTTCACAGCTGTACATTTTTATGTACTCATTTTAATTTTTTAATGCTATGCGCATATATTAGTTTTGCGATAAATGTGGTTAAATGACTCATTTTTTGTATTTCTATTAAATATAATAATCCTAAATTTGTGTTCATTTTCCATCCTATGGAAATCAGCACAGAAGGGTGTCAGTTGTGGTGATTTCACTTTTTATTCTTTAGGTCGGATTTAAAATTTTTATTTTTATTTTTTTATTTTTTTTTTCCGTGTAATATTCTTTAACATGATCTAAATATGGTTGGCTGTAAATATAGAGCACACTGTTGGCTTTAGTTAGCCTGAAAAATCTCATCTGTGATCCTTCGACGTGTGAAGATATTAAGCCTGTGATCCCCCATCTTTCGGTCAGGACACAAAAAACCAGTCTGTTAGCGTGAACATCTAGTCTTTTCAAAATCTGTGATGACTGTGAAAGTCATGCAATGTGTTCCTGGCTTTAGACTCGTTGCAAATTCTCTTACTGTCGATGCATCGGTATTTAAATGCACCGATAGTTTCACATGGTCTGCACTGCATTACGAGCAGATCTCAGGAGTGCACAACCGTCCTCAAACCTCTTGATTTATTGCATAAGAATAGGAATAATGAGAGCAAAACTTGTCAGTACTCGGTAGATATATTGAAAATTTTGAAAACATAATCATCTATTGAGTTGTTTAATTTAAAAATTACTTCCTAACTCTGTCTGCGTGTGGACAAGTCCTCCAGATCTTGTAGCATATTTGTATAAAGGACACAAATAAGCGTGCCCACCTGTTGTAATTTTTATGTGTAAATTAAGTACGTTTTGTGAGTAAGACAGTAGCCCAGATGAGTACATCCTTGAAACCCCGGGCTATAAATGTCTGAAATCAATGTAGCTGTTCTCTGTATACAATATATTCCTTTCTGAAGAGGAGCTCTTGTATTTTGATCAAACGCCAACAGTTAACTGAATATTTCACCCACTAAACCTGCTATTTGCTGGTTTTTCTATTCAGTTTGGCCTTTTACAGAGTCTTTCTGCAGCTTCTGTGAAGCAGACATTTTCAAATGAAGCACCTATTTCCTCTCTTAAACACGTCTTTTCATAGGTTGATCTTCTGGAAACTGTGAGTCATACATCCAAAGCCGATAGATACAGTATGCCAGTGTGTGTGTGTGTGTGTGTGTGTACATGTCCACACGCAACGGAGAAGACATAAAGTGTATTTTTACATTACTGCATTGCAGTGACAGAGTTTGTGATCCCGCTCAGCTCCGCTTTGATATATAAGAACCAATTTAAGAAAGGGCACTTCAAAAGCTACGAAAAGAAGAAAGTGTAGCAAAGGAGAATCATGTGCATGCGACTGATGATTCATTATGTCTGCAACTAAGAAATAAAAATCCCATCGCAGCTATGATTAGAAGGGGAGCAGTTGGCAAGCAAGGCGCAGCGTATAGCTGTGATGAAGCCGCATGAGGTTCTATTAGCGGCTCATCCCAGTTGTTTCCACATTTACTCTCTTTCCACTAGAGTCAGAGGGGAGCTCCGACATGTGGAGGATCAAACGGCACATAAATGCTACGTCGGGGGTAGAAGGCTACAAAACGACAAACAGAGCAGCGCCGTGCACTGTACATTCGCAGCTTGTATCGGCCTTTGTAAAGGCACAGGTCAATGCATGGCCAAATGAGCCGTATTGATGTGCGATTGGGGGGAGGCGCTCGTGGGTTAGATGTTCAGATTGATCTGAGAGTGGAAGAGCAAGTGGAAGTTGGTAAACGCTCAGGTTTGGAATTGAGAAGAAAAAAAAAACTCCCTTTGCTCTCTCTTTCTCTTTCCGTCTCCCTTTCTTGGATGAGATTACTGTTCCCATAGCAACACAGCTGATTGCATAAAAATTGCTGTGGTTGTGGGTGCCATGGCAACATGTTAAATGACATTATACGGCGTTTAGGACCTCCTCGTGTCCCCATGTTGAGGTTTTTGGTCCCCCACCCGCACATGCGTGCCGTTTCACTGTCCACGCTCGTAGCTGCAGCCGCAACAGGTTGGACCTCCGGATCCTCCACCCACACCCGCCCTGATCTTCTCTGTCGCCTATTCAAAACTGAGATTATTCCTAGGAGGCTAATCCCATGTTACACACGCATTACAGCTCTTGGAATGTTGCTAGCCAGCCTGCATGCAGCAGTAGGCATTTCATGGAGGCTTGGGTCGTATTATTGACTCGCTCGGAGCATTTAGCCTGCTCGGGTGTGTGTGTGTGTGTGTGTGTGTGTGTGTGTGTGTGTGTGTGTGTGTGTGTGTGTGTGTGTGTGTGTGCGCGCGTGTGTATGTTAAAGAGGGCGAATTGCTCTATAAATAAAATCAAAGACACAATGGATAGAGGCGCTGACTGTTTTAGTGGGATGTACTTGTGATAAAATCTTGGGCAGATTTCAGCCTCATCTGTTCTCTGGATTTAGCTGTGAATAGACTAATTGTCTT
>NW_015113121.1:85051-103742 GCF_001443285.1 Poecilia latipinna | reverse complement strand
TGTGTGTGTGTGTGTGTGCGCGCGTGTGTATGTTAAAGAGGGCGAATTGCTCTATAAATAAAATCAAAGACACAATGGATAGAGGCGCTGACTGTTTTAGTGGGATGTACTTGTGATAAAATCTTGGGCAGATTTCAGCCTCATCTGTTCTCTGGATTTAGCTGTGAATAGACTAATTGTCTTTGTTGGACATGATGATGACGATGATGATGGGTGAAATTTAAAGGTCTATACACACACACACACTCACACTGCTCCTTTCTGCTTGCATTCAAGATATTTATTTCTCCGGTGGATTGTTTCAGAAGCGCAGCATCTCCATGGTGATGGCAGCCCACAGATCAGGATGAGAAAGAGGGAGAGAAGGAGGCGGCTGAGAGCGAAAGCCATGCTTCCAACTTATCTGCCACCGCTCTACACTTGTTGACACATATACTGTATATCCTGATATGGATTCACCAGGCAGTTAATATACTCTCTCTCTCTCTGTCTCTCTCTCTCTCTCTCAGCTTTTCAGTGCTTCAGGCTCTCCGGTCTGGTTGCTTGTCGCTCTGCTTTCACTCCCACCTGTACTCCTTCTCCTCCGCCTCCTCCTAAGTCTATCGGGTGGCATATGTTTCAAAGTGGGTCACCTTTGTAGTGGTCTTAGGCCTGTGCTTTGAATGCAAAACTGTCAAGGCTACTACTTCTACTGATAAAAATGGCAGAAAGAAAAGGCTAAAACTTCATCCCATTCCCTAGTACTATCCATACGCCTACACCTGCCCTGATCTCTTGACACTTAATTTGAAGTGGTTCTTAAATTTTGCACGATACTTGGAAATGAGGTACTTCTTCAAGAAGTTATGTCATCGACTGTGGCCACTGGATATTAGGTAATCATCCACTGTTTCTGCATATCGTGTCGACAGTTATTGAGCCAACAATAGGCATCAGCGTGCAATATTAGAATCGGTAGTAAGCACCGCTGTCTAGAAAGTTTGTTGCGCTGTCTCTAAAACTGAACAAAATGAACAAGAATATTAAGACTTAAATTCAACCATGTTTATACCCGTCCCATGTCAATAAGATAATACATGACATATGTTTTCTGTGTTACAACACAGTATGTTGCCCTCAACAGGGTGAAATGTGTTATTGCACGTCTGTCTGTACTGTCGTACTTCAGGAAGTGATTCTTTGGAACAAATTTTTCAGTCAAGGTTTCAGTTTTATACTTGTTGTATTGCTTACTCTGTTTATTTTTTTCATAATTCTCCACAGTATCTGTTTACACAAAGGACTAAACTAATTTAGATGTTTCTGCGGTTGTTGGAAGGCTTGTAGTAAAATATTTTAAACATTTTTCACCATATTTGTTTTGCTTGTAACGTGTAGTGATAACAGTGCCCAACAAAAGCATCTGTATACTTAAAACTACATTCTACATGGAAAGAGAGAGATCTTTGTGTCTACAGATGTTAAGCGACATTTCTGCAGCGTCACCTTACTAGATATTCTTTTCTTGATTATACACAAAAGATTAGAATAAAATTGCATTTCCGATACTACGCTGGACTAAAGATGAATGCTTAGCAGTGAGTATTCATAACAATGAGTCAGACTCTTTGACACTTAAGTGATTGTTCTCTGGTTTCCACTTTTAGAAATATCTTGTGTTAAAGACACCGTTTTGTACGCCAGCTATCAAGGAAATAACTGTGTGAAAAGTTAAAATGTGGCTTGGTTTGAGGTGCTGCTCTCTATATGCTCTGAATTTGTTTGAGCTTAAATATTAATCAGTCAAAAATGTTTATATTATATATTTAACCTGTCATGGATTAATTAATTAAGCCAAAAATAGGTTAGATTACCATTGTCTACTCGTTTTAATAAAAGTGAATGAAATTATGAACAAGGCAATATCAGAAAAAAAAAAAAAAACATCACAACATGCCTTAATCTTTGCTATCTGTTCTGAATTTGGTGCAAACTCCTAAGTAATATGTATATATATATTAATTTCCTTCTCAACAAGGTTTTATTTTAAAAAGTTGCTTCTGGGTTTTGTCTCTTGTTTTGGCATTGAAGCAACTTGCAGTTTTTTTAATTACAGGCTTCACCACCCTACCACTTCTTTACTTCTAATATTTTATAAGCTGCATTAAACAACAAGTGGCACTAAATATGTTACAGGCGTAAAGAGTCTGAATGCAATAATGAGCTAACATTTATTGCAGTTCTTTGCAATATGTAGCTATATTGCGTACAGCCAGTCGCTGTTCCTGTCAGCAGCCTTACAAATTTTATACTCAATATTTCCTGTCAAAATTTACTTACTTACTTACTCCTTAAAACATCTTGACTAAAACTTCAAAAAGTAAATAAGCATTTACTCAATGCATATAAAACTAGTAATAATATTCAAATAAAATTGCAACATAAATAAGAAATATTCTTATTTCAGCCTGTTTTTATTGACTTTATGACCAATTGTGTGAATTTAGAACATAGTTGACACTAGAAGCAGGTGTGAGTGAATTTCAGTGAATTTACATGTTAGTTCAAACATGTTCTCTTGTTTGAACTATAAGCCGAACGGTGGGCGACGTCTGACCAGGGTTTTTGTGAACGACAGTTTCTGAAGAATGATGAAGTTTCCTTCGAGATTATTTCCTGGGTCATTGCTTTAGAGCTCGAATTTGATTGAGATTCTGCAGAGTCTGTCCTAACAGCATAAACAGAACATTTACAGAAATAACAAGCAGATTCCTGTGTGTGCAGGTGAAGAAAGTCCAGCACACATGTCAGGATATTTGAAGGTTTCCCACAGTTACCAGGATGTAGAGATGGAGCTTTTGGGGCCCTGAGGGTTGTGAAGTTTAGTTTTTTGTCGACCAAACTTCCTTTCCAGAGATGCCAACATGATTGCATCAGCTTGGTATCAGTGGCTCGGACAGAAAAATATCAGATTGTTTTAGTGTGTTCTTCCAACTTTTTCAGCCCACTGATTTTATATCTATTAGAAAACATGGAAAACAAAATATAAACCTGGTAAAAACTTTCACTCATATTACTGTATATTCTGATTTAGGTCTTGTTAGAGTTTCTACTCTCCCCAAAAAAAAAAAAATAAATAAATAAAAAGGATTCTTGTGACTAAAACTTAAACTCTTTATTTTTCTAGGTACGTCATGAATGTGACATTTGAAGGTCGAAACCTGTCATTTAGCGAAAAAGGCCACCAGATGTTCCCTAAACTAGTCATAATACTTCTCGACAAGGACCGGCAGTGGGACAGGGTAAAATGTCTTCTCCTTTCATTCCACCCTCTTCTATTTCCCCGTCCCTGCATTCTGCTCCTTGTGTGAGGTGTGTGCCTGCCGCTGCTTTCGGTTTTGGAGTGTCTCCTTCTGCCACTTGAAATCAATGTTTTGGAGTTGCCCGTGCATCACACGGCTCTCCCTCCGCAGGTTGGCAAGTGGGAAAGAGGCTCGTTGACGATGAGGTACCATGTGTGGCCTCGTTTCGAGCTGTACTCTGACGTGGAGGAGCGGGAGGACCACCTGTCCATCGTGACTCTGGAGGAGGCGCCGTTTGTCATCGTGGAGGACGTGGATCCACTCAGTGGGACATGCATGAGGAACACTGTGCCGTGTCGGAAGCAGCTAAAACTCAGGTACAAAGTTTACATTAGTGCTTCGTCTGTAAGTAAACTGAAGACAATTTTTTTTGTAAAACTTTCCAAGTGTTTGTGTTACACCACAAAGTTGCTACTTGTTACTTGATTGTGCTATAAAATGGTACTTAAAGGAATGTCTTTATCACGTCTGAGCATCTACAAGGTTTTTTTTCACTTAAAGTGGATTGAGCACATCTTTGAACACAATTTTCCATGTGTTGTGAGAAATAATCAGCTGGATTTATGAAAGATTTTTTTTTTTTTTTTGAAGAAACAGGTGTTAAATAACCAATAAAAATGGCTACGTTTTCTTTTTGCCATTTGCTCATAAATGTGTGGAAGCTTAAATGAGTATTTACGTGTGAATCTTTGTGTGTACAAGTGCACACACAAGCATTACAGTACATTTACAGTTTATTTACATTGTCAATCAATCAAATTTTATTTGTACAGCACATTCCAGCAACAAGGCATTTCAAAGTGGTTTACATCATAAAACACTAAAATAACACACAGTGAACGATTGACTGTGGGGACGCAGGGCAGGACATTACAGTAAAAGAAAGAAGAAAACTTAAAGTTTAGAATGTCAAAATGTGATAAAATGTGATAAAATGTGATAAACGGCGTTTGACTAAAGTCAAAAGGGTTGGAGACAGCTTTTTATTTCTCTTTCTCACTGTTTGTGTTTTAATGTTTAAAAAAAAAAACAACTCTTTCTCACATGCTGTTTTTATTTTAATTATGTAAAGCACTTTGAAATGCCTTGCTGCTGAAATGTGCTATACAAATAAAATTTGATTGATTGATCGATAAAGTTAAAGAGGTGTAAGGGTGTGTTTGCAAGCTGGTGTATATTAGTCAGACAAAACAACAAACAAGTCAGTTCCATTTAGAAACATGCCTGCAAGTAAAGTGTTTTTTTTTATTATTTAGCTCCATTCTGTCTCTTTTTGTCTGCTTTCTGTTGTTTTCTGCTGCTACAGCTCGCTGTAATCACTCTCCAGCTCTTCTTTTCAGTCCTGCGATTACTTTGACTTGTTTCACCTCTGCAAAGTAGAACACTTGGCTCGGTTTCTGTCCCTGCTTTCCTCCCAGTCACATTGACCCCCTCTCCCTTCCCAGCTCTGCTTGGAGTGTGATAATGAATTTTGTTCAGTGGTCTCCTTTTCTATCTCTGGGCTACCTGAAATCTCCCGAGGCAGCACCACATCTTTGCTCTATGTTTTTTTTTTTTTTTCTTTATTGAGATATCTTTCACCTCCATTCTTTCTCCCAATGCCCGTCTTTGCACTACCCTCCTCCGCCTGTCTCCCTCACAGCATATCAGGCATAGGCGCACCAACATGCAGGATTATTTTCAGACACAAATGTGCGCAGAGCCACGTGGAGTCGTCTTTAAACGCATAGCGGTACTCGGCAAGCTTCTGCAGCGTCGGTGCTAAAACCTCGTGCTCTCTGCTGCATTTTTTCACCGCCAAGGCTGTTCACTTAAAGCAGCTTGATTTCAGAAGGCAGCTGTAGGAATAAATAAAATTAACACAAAAAGCACAAACACTTTTGTCCTTGCTCTGGCGAAAACAGCATCCACTAACTGTGCCAAAGCTGCCATTGTGTTGGTGCACAGCTGTTCTGCACCTGTATCTGCTGGGAGCCAGCGCAGCTTATTGACTGATGACGCACGGCTCGGTTAGATGTTTGCCTTCCCTGTGAGTTATTCTGAGGCTTTCATTACTGTATGATTTGGATGGAAGAGTTAAGCCTGTTTTCTTTTGTCAGGATACAATTGGCATCTGGGAGTTTTGTTGTTTATTTGTTGCAAATGTAAAAGTTAATCAACTGACGGAAAAACAGCATCAACTCAATCTGTGACTCATTCATTTACAGGTTTAATGTGAGAAAAATGATGGCTGCATTATGCTTGATTTTTTTTTTCTTTTTCACATTTAACTCATTTTATTGTTTTGTTTTGTTTTTGGTACATCAACATTTAAAAAAAAAAACATTAAAAAAATGTATCCCTTTACTCAAATTCTTCTGAACAAAATACACAGAAAACATTTCTTTTTAGAAGTTTCCTAGTTGAAAATTATTGATAAATGATTTGTGACTACAAAAAGCCATAAAAAGTAGTTTTTGCAGTTTGCCACAAGACAAGCAGAAAGAAAGTGTTCAACATGTACATGCCGTTCAAACAGCGAAATACGGTGTCGGCAGCGTCATGCTTTGGAGATGCTTTTCTGCAGCAGAGACACGGAAGCTGGTCGGAGTTGATGGCACGATGGTTGAAGCTAAATACAGAGAAAAACAGGAAAAAACCAGTTGGAGGTAATAAAAGACTTAAAAGCGGTCTGGTTTCTACCAGGAGATAACTGGAGTGAGGTTAGAGGATGCAGGTGATGGCACTAAATGGAAACAGGTGATCCGGTTTCTACGACCTGTTATATAGAAGGTTGATAAAGCACACAGAAGTTTGACATGGTAAGGAAAAATGTGGAAGAGTTCAAGAGGTATGAATACTTTTACAAGCCGCTGTATCCGTTCTGTTCAGACTTGACGTGGTTTTTTTGTGATGAACTGTTCAGTTCAGAGACACATTTTGTGTCAACCCACGACTTTTGCATTTCATAAATACTGACCTGCCACTTCTGCTTTTTCTCTGCTTCCCTCCTCTGCTTCCCAAATCGCAGCAATCACACGGGCGATTCGGGGATTTACATCAAGCGCTGCTGCAAAGGCTTCTGCATTGACATCCTGAAAAAGATTGCGAAAACCGTCAAGTTCACGTACGACCTATATTTGGTTACCAATGGTAAACACGGCAAGAAGGTTAATGGGACCTGGAACGGCATGGTGGGAGAGGTAAGAACACTTTTCACTAATTACTGACTAACAGCAAGTAGTCACGTTACTTTTTGTGTAAAATCTTAAAATAATACTGCGAAGAAAAGAGGAGTGTGTTGTTGTGACAAGTTTATGCCCCCTTTGGAGAGAAGCACCAGCTTTGTGTGGTCTGTAAGCAGGTTGAAAATACCCACAGTGACAGTTCATGCAGACCTGCTGGCACACCAGCTGATTTTGGATTTCACAGCTGGCAGAGCACTGCAGCAGAACGCAGGAGATATTACCATACAAATGTTACTGAGCCGCCGGAGTGACGCAACCAGGCAGTGCACCAAAAACAACGAATGTGATGTGTGCTTAAACCTGCATATTCATCGCAGCAGCGAGATTGCTCATGTTTGCAAACCATAACACATCCCACGTAACCCGAATACATAGAGGGCAGCCTCGGTTTGATCAGTTTAGCATCTGCTGGTCTGCAGCGAGAGATAAGCTGTCGTTCCAGGTGTAGCCTTTTTAATTTAGCCTCAAGCAGATGTGAGCGAGAAGCTGCACAGATGTGAAGCGACTCTTTCTGTGACGTGGCTGCACATGCATCTCTGCGGGTGTGGGTGAAAAGGCGCACCAGATATGAATGCATTTATAATTCATCAATAAATGTGTTTATATATTCAATCCATAGAAGATCTTTGTCCCCCCCCCACAACCCTCCCCATCACTTTTACCGCCTTTACTTTGAGCATGCATAAAGCCTCTTTTCAAGCCGTTTTGAGTCGGCGTCTCAATGAAACGTCTGAAATAAAAAATTCTGCGCAGACACTTCAACAGCCAGGAAATGCAGTCCCACTCACAGAAATATATATCTTTTTTTTTAATTTATTTTATTTTATTTGCTATGGCTGATGATGCTGTCTAAGTATCTGTCTCTGTTAGTTCCTCGCCGTCTCCGTCAGGACGTCTAGCACTTGTTTCCCACAACCCGGCCTGAGGGGAAGCTTGTGATCAGATCCAGCAAACCTCAGGAGGACTCAATGAAGGTTCCTAATCAGAGATGGAGCAAGAATACAGAAGGCGCGGATTGGAGCGAGGGGGAGAAAGCCGCCTCGGGCAAAGACCCACTCCACTGCTGCACACATTACGCAGTCGGCACAGCTCAGCCGTCTTGCATAGACGTGCAGCTGATTGTGTCTCATCTTAAAATACGAAGTCTTTAGCTGATGAGGTTTCCACTTAGGCAACGCTGTGCATACTTTAAAGCTTAAGCGAGTGGCAAGTGATTTCATTTACATGAGCAAAAAAAAAAACAGGACAACAGACAGAGAACAGCTAGAGAATAAAAGAGGAGGCCTCGAGGAATAAATGTGATGGAGGAACAAAAGTGTGCGAGAGTATTATTCACTCCAGCATACGTAGTTTTTAATAACATAGTCATTTGTCCACTTTTTTTACTCGTGGCCAGAGGCTCCAGAAACATGGAGCTAAATATACCTGAGCACACAAGGAGAGCATGCTGGTGGGAGTCAAACGCTGACCCAGAATAGAGATTATGTAGACATTAGTCTCTCCGCCGTTTTCTCCTAATGTGAGAAACCTGGAAATCACATTAGCTCACTCTTTTTTTTTTTTTTCTTTTCTATTTCTATAACGGAGCCCATGTGTTTGTGTCTGTTTGACCCCCAGGTGGTGGCGAAGAATGCTCACATGGCCGTGGGTTCGCTCACCATCAACGAGGAGAGGTCAGAGGTCATCGACTTCTCCGTGCCGTTCATCGAAACGGGTATCAGTGTCATGGTCTCCCGCAGCAACGGCACCGTCTCCCCCTCTGCCTTTCTAGGTGAGGAGAAACACACCCGGCGCTTCTGGCAAAACACCCGCTAGATGCACATGTGCTCACGCTTCACATCATAAATGCACAGCAATGCACATCTAAATACCTTTTTACTGAAGTGAGTAGCAATGGCATCAGCCTCCACTGACTTTGATTCGTTTTACCTGTCCATGTTGTTTCAGCTCAAATTTTAGAAGCAGTAAATGTTCCTGCAAGGACTGCAGCCAATCTTCAGCTTTTAGGCTTCGATCTGGAAATCAGCTCAACACTTACAAACACATTCTTCATTTGTGTTGTGTTGTTGTGAAATCCTTCCTGTCTTCAGGTTTTTTGGCACAATTGTTTCAAAGGCCAGATTTCATCATTTTCACACCTTTTCTTTGTCAGCTGCATTTGGAGACAACAATTATGCTAATTTCCATCTCTGCAGTCAAAAACAAGCATATATATATAACGAAACAGGATATGGTAATGGCCAGCCAAAAAGAAAATAGTTCAGTCTCTGCTCACATGTGAGCTTTTACGTTACTTGGGGGGAAAAAAACAAAAAGGTTACCAGCTGGATTTAGCTAAGCAAATAGACGCCAGCATTCTGTTGGAAAATTACTGCGTGTGTGATTATCTTTGAGATGGTACACAAAGGTGGAATGATCCATGTGGTTGTAGAAAAAAGGTTAGTCTGTTTCAGAACGGTCAGATCATTGACATCAAGCAGATAAATCCTCTGCTTGATTTTGGAGATTTTGCAATCAGCAAAAAAAAAAAAAAAAAAAAAAAAACTTGAGCAAATGTGATTAGCGATCATTTAAACATTTGGAGTAATCAAAAACAAAAGCAGAATTCAGAGCTATATTTAACAAGTTAAAGTTAGAACGCTTCCACATTCACAATGTAAAAAGAACTAAAAAAAGGAAAAAAGTTTTAGAAAAGTTTACATTTTACCAAAAAGTTAGCTAAAGAAGCATCCGAAAATTATGATAAGACTTGTGTTTTGCATCTTATTTTAATGAGAAAAGTTGTTGCAGATTAGTTGCTATCCAAATGTATTTTTAATTTAAATAAAAGCACTGACACCCTTCTAGACCCAGCCAGTGTTTCCTCTCGCTCACTGATCGCTGATATAGACAATGGACAGATGGATGAATAATACTTTTTCCATTTAGCTGTAAAAATGACACTATTATAAATATTTTGGCATTTAAAAGAGTTCTCACTCAGGTCTCCTCATCTCTGGTGTGATTACAGTTCAAAAACGCAATTTTGTAATAAAGCCTAACACTCCAGAGCAGCTGTCAAAGTACATTAATCTAATGGCTTTGTTTGTAAAGTAAATTGCTGCGGGTGAAAATTGCAGTGCAGAATATAAAGCAACTGGAAAACATGCTCACTTCTATGAGTTTTATATTCACGCTTACTTCCCTTCCCGTCAGTTCTGCTCGTCATCGTTCACACAATCTCAGAAAAATCCATAAACATTAACAGAACAGTGGTTGAATGGAAAAACAACAACAACAACAAAAAACCCCATATTGTTTTAAAATGCTTTAACATATTTGCCCTGTTTTGTACCCCAACACACGCTCTCCTTCAGAGCCCTTCAGCGCCGATGTCTGGGTCATGATGTTTGTGATGCTGCTGATCGTGTCGGCCGTGGCTGTCTTTGTGTTCGAGTACTTCAGCCCGGTGGGTTACAATCGCTGTCTGGCAGACGGACGAGGTGAGAGGACGCGCACGCACGCACGCATTCAGAAACACACATTTGCACGTCTGGGCCCGGTTGATTCATGCTGGAAAAATGGGGCAATGAGGTTCATTGTCAAACAATCTAACGTGTCGAAATGAATATCGAGTTTTGGTTTCTCCTTGAATGCACCGTTCAGATAGAGAACTCCAGGTGCTAAATTGCTTTGACAATCTTTACTGAATGAGAGCAACTGGGGTGCTGAGACTTTCTGCGTGATGTCTTTGAGTGCTTATCTACATTGACAGTCGCTTAAGCTCTTTCACTAATGAAGGGGATCATTGACAAGAACCAGATAGGTGGTCTTAAGTATTCTTAGCCTCATTGTGTGAACTAGAAATCACCTGTTCTGCTATTGGAATGTCTTTTTTTTTTGTTGTAATAATATTAAAGTGTTACACCGCTGAATGGACGGAGTTAGATAGAAACATGATTCAGATTTAACGGCGTCTGTTGAATCAGATGCATTTTTAGCAGGTAGGTGCACTCAATTTACTCATCAGATTCACTGGTTCTGATTCAGCTCTTTATTTTCCTTTTTATACACAAGACTCGCTTTAGAGATTGAATTTTTTTATCATGGTTACAGTCAAACAAGAAAAAAATAAATAAGTGTTAGATTTCTGTTGAGGGCTGAAATTTCTGAATGACTGGATGCCTCATAAAGGCACATAAATAGCCTGATGTTGTCTTACATCTGGCGCCTGTCAATATAATTTTGACATGAAATATATGTAGGATCCCTGCATATACGAGACTCTTCTGTGCTTCCGCTGCGGCTTCATCACAGCCTGTTGTGCGTCCATCTGCCACTTTGCCCTTCTCACTCCCTCCTCATCTGTGTTGCCACGAAGCTGCTGTAGGTAGTATTTGCTTCCTGACGCCTTGTCATACAGCCACAGAGGCAGGTGGAACAGAGTGAGTGTATAAAAGCCAGACTATCCCCAGCAGTAGCTGCAGGAGTAAATGGAAACTCCTCAGTACATACTGTGATCCCTGACAAATTCAATGGTGGCGATCCTTTAAAAGGCCTCCCACGACGTCTGGTCGATAGTAAATAAAGCACGCTGATCCCACCACTGTCCTCTCGTCTTGTCATTCTGTCCCTTTAGAGCCCGGCGGTCCCTCCTTCACCATCGGCAAGGCCATCTGGCTGCTGTGGGGCCTGGTTTTCAACAACTCCGTTCCTGTGCAGAATCCCAAAGGCACCACCAGTAAAATCATGGTGTCAGTGTGGGCCTTCTTCGCTGTCATCTTTCTGGCCTCCTACACTGCCAACCTGGCTGCCTTCATGATCCAGGAGGAATACGTGGACCAGGTGTCGGGCTTGTCAGACAAAAAGGTGAGGATTTAGAGCGACGTTGCGAGCAGGTGTGTGAAAAATGTATGCTTCTAGAGTTTGTTTGCAGACTTTTTCATGTTGCTGGTTTAATTTTTGTAGCCTTTTTAGTACATAATACCATGTATAGTATATAAATGCAAAAGAACAGGATCTTTTTGTGTGTTTTCTGTAGAGTAGTAGCTGTGTATTAGCATTCAGCTGTGTTTTTCGGTTCTTTTGGTTCTTTAATTTTACAAGCCAATAGGTCAGCATCCATGGAAATGGTGTGAGAGCAGCTATGAGACATTTTGTCAAATTATAACATCCTCAGTTGAAATTCCTTGCTCACTGTTGCTGTCTCTCACCTTGTAAGAGTGTGAATTGTTTGTAGGATTATGTCAGATTACTGGAAAAAAAAAGTGTATGGTTCTATAAAGAAACATCTTTCTTTTTTCTTTCCTCCCTTCCTTCTTTCTTTTGGCAAAGTTACGTCACAATTAGTTAATCAGAAGATCTGTGGGTTGCGGTAGCTAGATAACAAAATGTAATGCTTGGAGCTCAAATTTCAAAATTCAAAGTGGAGCTGATATCATCTGATATAGTAGCTTTTTTTCCCCTTATTTTTGGTTCCATGAAACCTTCACGTTGCACCAAGAAATTTAGATTTATCTGCGATTGTCTTTTCATATACGTGCAAAAGGCTGAGTCCAATTAATTTCTCTGAGACTATCTCTAACGTCTCCTGGTGTGCAGAGCGTGCTTGTCTAAAATGTTCCATTTCTTTTTGCTGCAACTCTATGCACTTGTGTAATTCTCTGCTTTTCCTTTTCTTATCAGTGCTTTAGCAGCTTTTTGCTATTTTACATCCAAACGAGAATATCTCTCAATTTTTTTTTCTTCCTTTCTACAGTTCCAGAAGCCGAACGAGTTCTCTCCGCCTTTCCGGTTTGGTACGGTGCCCAACGGGAGCACAGAGCGCAACATCCGCAACAACTACAGAGACATGCACGCCTACATGACCAGCTTCCACCAGAAGAATGTAGATGAAGCCCTGCACAGCCTGAAGACGGGGTGAGGAAGGGACAGAGAGAAAAAGGGTTGGAGGGGCAAGGGCTGGTAGACAGATGGGGGATGCAGGGAAGGAGGAAGTTGAAAGGATGTCAGCATAAATAAAAAAAGACAGTGTTAAAGATCTGGAATGTCGCGCAGTGATGCAAAACAAAAAAAAAAAAAAAAATGATGAAATGATAAGAGAGGGCTGCAGAAGAAGAGGGATCATTTGGGGGAAATGTGAAGGAGCAGCCAGCGGCGGTGCGCATCTTGCCTTTACAGTGGCGTCCAGAACAGCAGCGGAGCTTGTGTTTGCTTTATAACTGAATCTTTGTCACTCTTTCTCTCTCGCTGTCTTCAAACATTTTCATCAAGCACTGCCGAGGAAACAGGAATGCAAAGTGGTGATGTTTCACCGATGCTGAATGGCCACGGAAGCCTGAGGTGCCCTGAGGCACTTTTGAAGGTAGCAGGAGAAGCAGCAGGCTGTCATGTCAATCAGTCAACTGACTGTGGGTCAATATGTAGAAGACACACGGCTTCTCTGGAAAATGCTTTACTTTAAACAATGGGAAAATGGATCCTGGACATTTTACAACAGTGTTTTAACATCATTAGACCAAAAACAGGAGCCATAGAAAAACCACCCGCTGATTTTGAGAAGAATTTATGGAGTTTATTACAAAAGTATTCACACCCCTTGGACTTTTTCACATTTTATAACTTTACAATCTTTAAACTTCGAAGTATTCTGTTGACGTTTCATAGGACAGACTATTTTAAAGTAGTTCAAAGTTGCAAAGCAGAATTAAAAATTATTACATTTTTAAATTTTAAAATATTTTTTCCATTAAAGAAGAATCTGTAAAGTTTGTCATGTATTTGTCAGGCCCCACAAGTTAATTAATTTAAAAAGGGTTAAGGTATGTCTCAACTAACTTTCTCTTCTGGAGTGTGAACATCGTTTATCAAGTCTAGCCAAAGATACTTAATGTGATTCAAGTCTGGACTTTGACTGGGCCATTCTAATGCACAGCTTTGTTCTAAGCCATTTCATTGAAGCTTTGGTCGAATGTTAAGGATCAAATGTCCTGCTGGCAATAAAACCCCCACCTCATTATTTTACAGCTTTAAATAGATTTTCTTTAAGGATTTTGTTTGTGACTCTACTGATCTTCCCATCAAGCCTGTTCAGCTTTCCTGAATTCCACCCAGCATGATGCAGGAACCTGCAAGTTTCACAGTGAGTAATGATTTCAGGTAGAGGTGCAGAGTTAGCTTTCCTCCTCATGTTGCTTTTTGCATACAGCCTAAAGTGTTCGGTCTCGTTTAAAAAGAGCACTCTTTTCCACTCTTGCAGTGTTCACTTTATGATCAAACTGTAAACAGAACTTACTTCTTGCCACTCTTAAATGATTTGTAGAATATACAGCCAATAATAGTTCTGTCAAGAAATTCCTCCTCATGATTTCTGCAGCTCCTCCAGAGGTGCCACGGGCCTCCTGTCTGCTTCTCTGACTTGCTCTGCCAGTGATTTTAGGTGGACAGCCGTGTCTTGATAGGTTTACAGTTTTACCATATTCTTTTTATATTCACATTATTTTTGACCAGTGCTCTGTGAGATGTTCAAAGGTAGGGATTTTTTTACAAAAGAAAACTTAACCTGGGTCTTCATAATGTTTCATAATTAGTCTAAATTAAATTACACACAGGTAGCTTGCACTAATTAGTGTAATTTCAGGAGGAATTGATTGCGTTGAATTTATTTATTTATTTCATTTTAGGACTATTAAAGTATATGTGACTGAATACAGCTATATGCTGATAGTAGCTTTCAAATGTACAGTATTATTCTGAAACAGTTTGTGTTGATCTTTCACATAATATCCCAATAAAATACATTAAGGTTTGTGGTTGGAACATTGAAAAATATGAAAAAGTTCCGGGTATCAATACTTTTTCGGGTTTGATAGAGACCTTTGAGTTTTGACTACATAAAACCAATCAGCATGACAGTATGTTCACCAATACCATGACAACAGAGTAACTTAAAATAGATATACGTTACACATGAGTAAGAAGAAAGACAGCAGCAAATGATTCAAGAGTGAAACTCATACATATTCATCCCACATGAAGTGACACATTTAAGGTGTTTATTTCTGGTCACTTTGATATGTTTTGATATTGAAAACCCAAAATTTAACTTTTCCCAAAAATTAAAATATTGCATAAAGTCGATAAAAGAGATTTTAAAAGCACAAATGTTGATTTACAGAGAAATGTGTCCATGCACTGCACAGTATGCACTCAACTTGGTCATCAGCAATTCAGTGTGGCATGGAGGTGATCAGTCTGTGGCTCTGCTGAGCTGTTTAGAGGTCCCAGGTTGGTTTGATATTAGTATTTAGCTTCTCTGCATAGTTCTGATGTCTCTCATCTTCATCCTGACAATCCTCTGTAGATTCTCTCCACAAGCTTTAGGTCAGTCTGGTTTTCTGGCCTGTCGAGCACCATGGTCACTAAACCAGCTGCTGGTACTCTTGGCAGGGTGGGCAGGTGCCAAGTGCTGCTGAAGCAAATATAAAATCTCTCCATAATGATTATAAAGTTCTTGAGAATTTAGCTGGCGGGCAACTGGAACACACACATCAACTAGGCTGTGTCTTGTGTGAGGCACAACGAAAGTCTATAAGGGTTTAACTGTTGCATGAGTTTCTCCACCGTAACAGCACATCTTTATGCTTCACAGGAAACTGGATGCCTTCATCTATGACGCAGCAGTTCTCAACTACATGGCTGGCAGGGATGAGGGCTGTAAGCTGGTAACCATTGGCAGCGGCAAAGTGTTCGCCTCCACGGGCTACGGCATCGCCATCCAGAAGGACTCGGGCTGGAAACGAGCCGTGGATCTGGCTATCCTCATGCTGTTTGGAGACGGTAAGGCTGGACAGCGTTGGTAACGCTCATGATCGATAACGAGCATAAACAAAACTTCACAGAGGTCAAGAGGTATTCATGATTTCTTTACGTTGTGCTTCCTGTTCCAACAATACTTGCTCAAGATTTCTGAAGAGCAGTTTTTCTTTGAGTGCGTTTTTACTTATTTTCAGCCATTTTCAGATTTGTATTTATTTTTTATTTGTAACTAAATTGTAACCTGTAAATTATTTAGGTAGAAAAATATCCCTAAACTCAAAACAGCCCATTTTAAATGTGATCTTTAAACACTTTGTAGAAAAGAAACCAGCTGGTCTCCATTACTGCATGAGAATCATGTAAAATTTACGAAGCAATTAAATGGACTGAAAAAGGCATTTTAGTAAGTTGACTGCAAACGTCTATTGGCTTAAGAGACATGCTTGCTGGATTTGTCTCGACTTTCAGATTCTACATCAGCTGCAACTAGTTTTCTTTAGGCCTGCGGTGACTTTTTTTTTTTTTTTTGCTCTCCACATGACTAATTTTAAGCAAACGCTGCATAATATGCCGTCATGGTCAGCTGTTGGAGCTTAGCCGAGAATGAGAGAAAAGGAATTAAAAGAATCACACCAATCAGGCATTAGTAGCCGATTTCTGATCTCCTATGTTGTAACACTGTAAGCCTGCTGATTTTCATTGACTCCAATTTTTCTTCAAGCACTATATTTAACATCATCATGTGTTTTTCTAGCCTTCCTGCTGTGAGCAGTCATTAAATATTAACATTCGGAGCAGAGCACTATGTGCGAGAGAACGGTTGCTGTAAATCAAGGTTTTACCATTATTTTACAACACAGATAAACTGTTATAGTTCAAGTTTCAGACTTCCTTTAACGCACTAGGATGACTAGTGTGCTTCGGCGTAGTCAGTGTAAAAGGCAGAATCTGTGTGTAGAGAGTGCAAAAACCCTTACCCCTGAGATTCCCTAAATGCCTGAATCGTTTACAAGTACAGCGTGTTCCCTATCAAACAGGTTGAAAACGGAAAAGGATAAAACAGAGAAACCTTTATCTAATAGATATGCCTTGCTGGTATCTGCTGCAGATCACTTCTGGGTCACTTCTCTCCTTTGCCAGTAATGTCTGTTGCAGCCTGAACAAACGGCTGACGTGAAAATAACACAAGTTATTTGATTTTATGTTTTTTGTTGTTGATAGCTGGAGTATATTTGTTGGGTTGACCTTTTAGGTGTGGTGTCTTGATACATAGGGAAATGAAGATTTTCAAATTCTGTTCACCACCCATTTTCTAAACAAAACTCAGTTAGAAAATCTGGAGAAGTAGATCTCAAGATCACTACAAAAATCACTTCACCTTTGAAGCACACAACACATATTTGGAGTTGAAACGTGTCATGTTCCTACTACGTAATGCATATCTGCTTTGTCGCAACTTGCGCCCAGTGCCTCTGTTTTTAACAATGATTATTAAAATTTAGAACTTTAAAATGTTTAAACGGGCAGCTTTCAGTGTTTGATACAGTAGAACCAGAGAAAACACTCAGAAACTGTTGGACTGGAGGATGAAACAACCCAAGAGCCAAGCTTTGCAGAGCAGTCGACATATAGCAGCAACCCTCCTGTTGTTGTAGGTGTAAAAGCTTTAATGTAGTGTGAGTGTGTATATTTAGCTGCTCAGGAAACACTGAGAAAACTGTTTGCCACAAACCAGAAAAAATACTGATGAAATTACCTCAAAGCAACATGGTGGATGGAATCCTTCATACGGATACGCTTCTATATGCTGCCGCACATGTGTGACTGACAGTCGGTGTCATATGGATTGCAGAAACTGCCTCCATATGTTGGCAGGCTGACATGGAAAATAAATTCACCAGGGGAAGCAGATTTTTATCTGATTTATACTGCAGCATCTCAACAGAGAAATTATACTGAATTTGTCAGTGATGTAATTTGCTGCTGCATTTGTTATCAGTTTCTGTCAGCTTCTTTTCAGGTTCACTTTTTACTCCACCAGTTTGATCCTGCTGACATTTTCTTTCCAGCAGTTAGAAACTGAATTCCTAGAGTCTGGAAAAATCTGGAAAAGTAATCAATTTGATCTTCAGTTGAGCCCAAAGTTATTCATACCTCTGGCAGATTTAGATCGATTATTTTTTCGATAAAAATAAAAATGTCAAAGAAATAACCACCATGAGGGAGGGTTATTTGCTGTGATTCTTTTACAACATCACAGCCGTCAAAGCCCTTCTAATAATTGCTGAACATATATGTGCATATTTCCACTTGTATTTAAATAACCTTTATCAATGAGCTATATACTTCTTTTAGGCTTGGAGGTTTCCATACTGCCATCATAATCATTGTATATATATATATATATATATATATATATATATATATATATATATATATATATATATATATATATATGTGTGTGTGTGTGTGTGTGTGTGTGTGTTGTATTTATCCCCTCACTTGTTTCAGGAAGACAGTTTTGATGTTCTGATATCCAGCGCATTTATCTCTGTATGAATTATTACCTCCACATAATCTTACATGTTATTGTGGTCTTGCTATAACAGAACATATTATTTCAATATGCATATGCAGCAGGTTGTCTGAGTGTCTGATTTATCTCCCATTAGCATCCACTGGCTGCAGAATGGTGACTAATGATGATGATACAGTGTGGAAAAATTAGATAGCTTTTGTTTGTTGTGACTAACCAAGCCAATCTTAGCAGCAATCTAATTTCATCATTTTCAATTATGGCATAATTTAGTTTGCTTGATTATAAACCTGCGGTAAATTATTACCAGGTAACTTCAGACAAATAATGTTTGTTTCCCCCATGAATGTTTGCAAGTAACTATTCATTCCAGACACTTTGTAATTTCCTATTTGAAAAAATAACAGGAAAAATTTGAATGTTTTGCGAAAATGCACTGTGAAGGCTGTAAGCTGCATATTTTCAGTGAAAATTGCAGAAGCGTTTGGAGTTAATTGCAGAAGACTTGCTGAAATGTAAGAAATAGGCAGAAACAGCGAAGTAAAGCAAAAGGCAAGGAGAAAAACTGTATAAAAGGAGCATAATGCAAGCAAAAAAAATTGCCGAGGGATTTTATGAAATCTCTAAAAGATATTGAAAAGCTGAAATAAACAGTAGTATTTGAAGGATGTGACTACATTTTAAAGTTTGAATGATATTTCAAGGTGAAAGCACTTGGGATTATTTAGCTGTGAAAGAGATATATATATATATATATATATATATATATATATATATATATATATATATAT
>NW_015113121.1:66864-80413 GCF_001443285.1 Poecilia latipinna | reverse complement strand
TATATATATATATACAACATAACAGCTGTCAAAGCCCTCACACTCACACTGCTAGAAATCTTAACCTTTATGTGTACTTTATCTAAGGTTTTCATTACTAGTTCAAATGAAAATATAGTCCTAATAAAAACAAGCAGTATTATTTTTGGGGTAAACTTATTTCTAATAACACACATTATCTAGCTGTCTGCCTATTCGGAAGTTATTTTTGCAGTCAGTTATTCCAAAATAAGACACAAAACTGCCCTCTACTAATTAAATAGACCTTTTTAAAATTTGTTAGCAGTGAGTCATAAAGATGATTCTCCTTCAGGAACGAATTAATTCCCCCAATTATTTCATTCCTGCTTTCATTAAACTCACAAATGTGAGACACTTCTAAAATTTAGCCTCTTTTGTGGAACTATAAATACATGTTGCATCAAATTACACAAAGTTTGTTTTCAACCAGTAGTTTTATTTTTCCCTGACTTCTTGGTGTTCAGTAATCCACAGGTTATTAATGGGTGTGTAATAAAAAAAAGAAGCCTAAGAAGTGGGTGACAAACACACGGTAAAGTCTTGTAACCATGATCTAACTGGTGATATAGAAGTTTGAATCATCATTCTTGATTTTCCTAATCTTATCAGTATGGTCTTAATCTTCTTTGGCTATTTACCTTCACAAGTGGCAAACGTTTAATTGTGTAATATTTTGTTTTCATTAAAATATGTAGACACATTTGTAATTGAGGTCACACAAAACATTTCGTGTTCTAGCCATTTTATACAACAACAGGCACGCTTGTGTTATGTTTATTTGCCAATGTCAAAGATAGACCTGTTGGTCCTTTGTTACTCTTGTCTACCTGTCTCTGAAGCAGCAGCAAAATGGACTCCATTGTTGTTGTTTCTTTGAACTGGCAGCCCAGGTAGTTGAACAATTGTATGTGTGAAAGACTGACACAGCATGTGTAGAAAGGGCACAGCTATGTACCTGCTATTTTCTTTCTCATGATGGCTTTACTCAGCTAAACCTTTTCTGGCTCTCTGTTGTAGATGTTATTTGACTTAATCAATCCCTCCAGGATGTTTTTTTTTGTTTGTTTGTTTTTGGGCGGGGGGTGTTGCTGCAATTGTGGCAATTGTTATGCATGTTTTTAATAATGAAATACCTTCATGACATGGCATACAGCTCAAAAAAGTCATAATACCACCCCTTTTTAAAAGTGCTGTCAGCTGGTGTTTTGGCAGCATTTTAAAATGTTGTCTCTCAGGAGAAGTTTAATAGAAAAGAAACAAATGTTCCACAAGTGAACTTTTGCCCTCTGAGAATCCAGCAAACCGTTCATGTCTTGCTGCTTACTTCCTGTCACATCTCATGCGGAGCGGCATGCTGACGCGCACACACTCGTTCAAAGACGGTGGCCTTCAAGGTGCTATCACTTTCCATTGTGTCCTGTGTGATGGATAAATAGGTCAGCACAGGGAACACATTCACCATGGATTAGATCTCTTAGCGTCACACTGACTCAGACTTTTACACAGATTGTTTGAAACTGTGTCGCGTGCATGCATGCAACATGTTTGTTACATAAATAAATGCATTTGGGCACTACTCTTTCTTAATTTTTTTTTGTTTGCTGTGCACATAAGGCTAACTATTCTGACATTACCTCATTACTTCATATGGGTTGTTTGGATGTCAGGATACATGCAGCAATCCAGGTTAGGAGATCAGACTCACCGATGTTTGCTCACATCTGTCGCGTCCCGTTTTTTGTCTTGGTGAGAGCTTCGTGTTTGTGTGTGCACGGGCGGGGTTTTAGCAGCGTCCTCACAACGACACCCTGAGAACAATTTTACCTGAACAAATGTAAATTAAGAACAAAAAGAAGAAGGGTTTGTTGGTGGAGATGGATGAGCTGGATAGTACAAGAAAAGACAGTAATTCAAATGGATTTTAATTCTGACGGACTGTTAGTTTATGAAATGCGTAGTCAGCTCCTTTCGTGTTTGGTTTACATCGCTTGGCGTAAAACAAAGACATATTGTTCAGATGGCGTAACGGCAAGCATCTGTTTGGAGAGAATATTTCTTTATGTCTAAGCCTGCTGCAGCCCGAACCAGTTAATTCCCGTCCTGTGTTTTATTTGAAATCTCTAATTTCACTTTCATTTATTTTATAAAATGGATGTCAACAAAAATACTTTGCCGTATAGATATGACTCAAGTCATGCATAAATTGCAAAAAAATACTTTGACGGTCGAAGACTTTCAGTCTGAACTATGGACTCAGTTCAGAGTCAATGCCTCATCATAAGCAATCTTTCTCATGCAATCAGCAGTGAAAGTAAGTTCAAAGGTGTAGATTGTGTGAATAAGCGCTTTATTTTGTAAGTGCACATTCAGAATTTTAATGGGGTAAAAAACTATTACCTTATTCATTTTCAAAATGATTCACAAACTGTTTTTCACATATTTAATTGAACCTGAAGCAAAAGATGTCGCTTAGAGGTTCGTTTGTGAAAATAAGCTGAAGGATAATGATGTATATCAGAGCTTGTAGCATTTCTTTCAGATTCTATCATTGGGGTTTGGGAGAAAAAAAAAAGACTTTACCCTAGACATCAATCAGACCTTGTAAAGATCTCTGTTACCGAGTCCAAAATCGCAGCAGATTTTGGTCTCGGTAACCAAAATCTGCTGGTTACTGAAAGGCTTGACCAAAATGTTCAAGCCTTTCAAAAATGATTATTAATGGTAAGGATCCTCTGGGCATTCAGAAATAAAAATTCAAAATGACATTTGTTCCATCTGACTGGTTGTCCAGTTCTTTCTTCCTTCACTTAAGAGACAAACTGAATAAAATGTGTCGATCACATGATCCCCATGACGATTCCTGTGTGACTGTATTTCCAGGTGACATGGAGGAGTTCGAGGCCTTGTGGCTGACAGGAATCTGTCACAACGAGAAGAACGAGGTGATGAGCAGCCAGCTGGACGTAGACAACATGGCGGGGGTCTTCTACATGCTCGGGGCTGCCATGGTCCTGTCACTGATCACCTTCATCTGTGAACATTTGTTCTACTGGCAGCTGCGTTTCTGCTTCATGGGCGTGTGCTCAGGGAAGCCCGGGGTCACGTTCTCCATCAGCAGAGTGAGTGCTCCCAGGTTTTATTTTAGCTCTGACCTTTGTCCTCCTGACAGAAAGATCACAAGACCGGCTGTTTTGAAGCCACCGGCGCTGGTTGAAGTGCATCAAGTCGGTCAGGTGGATGTGATGACTCATCTGGTTTACCTGTAGCTTTTACTAGTCTAGACAGCTAAAAATACACAATATGTATCCTTCACTTCACATAAAAAGCCATTTAAAAATCTGAATTTGCTGTTAATAGGTTAGCTGGTGTATTGGCACTTCTGGTAAAGATGTAAAAAAAAAAAAGCCTTAAAGTTTTTACTGCAGTGGCATGATCTCAAGATTAAGAATTAAAAAAAAATTAAACTTTTATGTTCAGTGGGAAGAAATAATTGTGCTTAACAAATAGAAAAGACAAACAAACTTTATAATGTGTCGCCAAATAGTTAAGGTAGGCATAATAAATATCCAGAGTGTGAAAAAGATCAGATGTGAAGCAGAAACAAAGTTTGGCTTCGTCTCATCTACTCAAATTAAATGCTAGATTTTCTAAACTGTTTGGTATGACATTATGGGGGAATAATTTTGAGATTTAAGATTTTAGACACATCTTGAAGTAGGGTTGTAGGGAAGACTTCTTTCTAGCACAACATATATGCTAAATTGAGGTACATACACACTTTGCTACCTTAGAACTCTGTGTCTGTAAGAGCAGTCAGTGGAAATGAAGACGAATTACGAACTCTATAATCCATTTTAGCCTGTCACAATCCAACCACGCCCCACCTGTGTTTATTTCGCTAAAGCAGACGTTGCGGCAGTCAGTGAGACCACAGCCCTAACACAGGTCACAAGAAGGCATCTCAGGTCCAGCCTCAAAGTGTTTGGTGAAAAGTAGTGAATTGTGGAATAGATAGCTGAGACGAAAAGGAGCTTTAGAGAAGAAAACATTTTAGTCCTTGTCAAGTTCACACAAGTAAATTAGATCCAAATAAATAATCCTTCTATTGTGCTTGATTTGCATAATGTTACCTTTCAGGGGGCAGAGAATTGCTTTGTGCAAATTATTCATAGCTAGTTACTGGAATAAAGGCCACCAGTATTTATGTGTTAAGAAGCAAGGCCTTTCTAATTATAATGTCATTTAGTTTACACCCACACTGACTAAGGTGAAGGACCTCAGACAGAGATCGCTTTGACAAACATGAGAAACTGATTTTGCTTGATGAACTACTTCCTTCTCAATCTAAGACACAGTTCAGAAAGGGCAACCTATTACGGTTGTTTCAGGACACATTTGCTAAAGATTGAAGCAGCGATCTAAGATTATTAAACATCTACGATAGTTTGAATGCAGTTCGTTTTACTGGAACGCATGAGCAAGTAGCACGGCAGTGAAAAGCTATTGACACTGGCTGAGTTAAAGAGATCAGGTAGTGGAAGAAGCGATAAACAATCACGCCGGTGACAGAAAAACGGAAGAGGTGAGAAGTACCAACATAGAAGTGTGCTCACGACCTCGGTCCCGTTACCTTTCAGCCAGAGAAGCAGCAGATGAAGAGAGATAAAGACAGACAGCCCCATTGGAGCAGCTGTCGCTCATCAATGCACCCTGAAAGCAAGATAAAAAAAAAAAAATACAAAGGGGGGGATCAAGCCAAGAGAGAAAAGAGGGTTGATGGTTAACAATTATGAATGCAGCTCAGTGACGTGGAAAGTGACTAAGAGACAGACAAAAACTGTTTCTGACAAGTCGACGCCTTCGAGGAGCGTTGGCCAGCGCACTCGCTGGTGGGCAGTGTGTCGTCAACCTTTCAGATTTGACTGTCGCCTTGACCAGATTCTCGCAGCCTGCATTTGAAGAACATGTTTGCTTGACCCAACACCAAATTAACCATTTCACCATTCATCAAAAGCCAAACACACACTTTTTTTGGGCAATGGCAGATTACATTTATCAGACATAATATCATGACCACTTTCCTAGCAGTGTGTTGGGGACCCCTGCTACTGCCAAAATGGCTAACCTTTTGAGATGTGGACTCTACTAGACGTTGGAAGGTGTGCTGTAGTATCTTGCACACATGCATGTTAGCAACAGATCCTTTAATTTAGGCGTCTCAAACTCGAGGCCGTAAAAGGCCGTTTCCCAGCAGCTTTTAGACATGTCTCTCTGTTACAGTCAAATTAAATAATTAGGTCACCGGCAGGGTTCTAATCAATTGTTTGAGTTTGATTGAGTGAGCCAGTTACACATGTAATTGTTACAGGACACCAGCAACATTTACCAGCAATGGATTGGAGTTTAAGATGCCTTCTCTAAAAACCTATAAGGCGATATTCACTTGTTCCCACAGACACTCAATTGGATAAAGATGTGGAGGTTTCAGAATTCAAGTTGATACCTCAAAATTGTTGTGGTCCTAAAAATCATTCTTGAACTAGTTCAGTCTTCTGGCCTGGTGCGTTATGCACTGGAAAAATAGAACAGACATAATGTAATGCTGTGTCCATGGAAGGCTGTGTATCGTCTTTAACACTATACTTGCCCTTTCGTTACTCTGTCTTTGGTTCACGACTGTTTCTTCCTTTGACTGTTTTTCATAGACACTGATCATTGCAGACCTCTAGGCATATTATATGGCCCTTGTAAAGCTCTTTTACATTTTTACACTTCCTCATCTTTCCTCCTTCTGAAGGATCAAATTTGAAGGCAAAATGTTTAGTCGCCATTGAATGTATCCAGCCCACCAATGGTTTGCAAATCCTGTTGTTTCGTTCAGTGGTCATAATGTTATGTGCCATTTGTTTATACAGACGTTAAGTAATCAGTTTCTCACATATAAAGACGGTTCAAAGGAGCTCCTTGGCAGTGATTTATTTTACAGTTTATTGTAGGGGAACATACAGAACTCTTGTGTAGCAGCGATGTACTGTGAATTCAGATTACATTGATTAATCCTATTGATTTGTGGTCAAAACCACAAGCTTAGTGCTTCTTGTGTGGCTTCAATCAAGACACTGATCTGCCCAGTGAATACTTGGTCTGTTATATGTCCCTGAGCCTTGGACTGCGGCTGAGCCAGTCCATATTGTTCCCCAGAGATGATTCATTCATGAACTTAGATCCTATAACTGTTTAATAGAGTAAACATACTCATAGTCACAGAGAAGATGGCAATGCATTAACTTCTCTTGTTTCTGATTGCCTCTGTCTGATGTGTGTGATGCTCTCTCTCTCTCTCTTCCTGTTTAAACCCTTTCTGGTTCTGTCTATTTACTATTTACTGTTTCCTTTCATACCTTGCCTCACACTCTCTTTTTCCCCCCTATGATCTGTCTCACCCTGTCTTTCTCTCTACCCTCTTTTTCTTCAATTCACTCTCCAGGGTATCTACAGCTGCATCCATGGGGTACAAATCGAGGAAAACAAGTCAACCATTGACTCACCATCTTCTACCATAAAGAAGAACATGAACAACACCCACTCCAACATCCTACGGTTACTTCGAACTGCTAAGGACATGACTGCAGTCCCAGGCGTCAATGGCTCTCCGCATGCAGCCCTAGAGTATAGCCACAGTAGCCGTGAAGCGGCCATCTATGATATCCAGAAGCACCGGCACAGCCTGGTGGGTCACCCTGCAGATTGTAAGTCTGCTCCGCCCTATCTTCCAGAGGATCCCATGTTCAGTGATTATATCAGCGAGGTGGAGAGGACTTTTGGCAACTTGCCCCTGAAGGACAGCAACCTCTACCAGGATCATTACCGGCACCACCACCCGGCCTCGGCTCTGGGTATGTCCGGCCCCCCACCCAATAGGCCGCGTAGCTTAGGCAGCGCTAGCTCGTTGGAAGGTGGCATGTTCGATGCTGACAGTTTGGGGGGAGGGGTAGCGCCCATTTTCACCACCCAGCCCCGCCCCTCAATGACTCACAGGAATACAAGTAAATTTGACTTGATTGCAGGCCACACCGCTGCAGATACCAATCAGGGTGGGTTCAAAGGAAGCAATGTTTACGGGAGGTTTTCTTTCAAAGGAGGAGCATCCAGCACTGGGCTCATCGGGGGACACGACAGGTACTGTGGCGGGGGAGGGGGAGGCTCAGGGGGTGACGATGGGAACATTCGCTCTGATGTGTCGGATATCTCCACGCACACTGTTACCTATGGAAACCTGGAGGGCAGCACCAAGAGGCGTAAGCAGTACAGGGACAGCCTGAAAAAGAGGCCAGCCTCCGCGAAGGTCAGACGGGAGCAGGACGAGATAGAGCTGAACGCCTTCAGGAAGAGACCCCACCACCACACCGTCCACCACCACTTCCCCCATGGGCCTCTGGCACACCGCCCGGTCTCACCTCCCCTGGAGCGGAAGAGGGGAGGAGGAACGGGTAATTCTTCACCTTACATATTCCGCAAAGACAAAGACAACCTGAGGGATTTCTATGCGGACCAGTTCCGCTCCAAGGAGGGCAAGGCCAAGTGGGAGCAAGAGGGTGGAAGTGGAGGAAGCGGTGCAGGCGGTGGTAGTGGTGGTGGTATCTGTAAAAGCTTAGTGCCTGTGGAAGACTTCCTCAAAGGTAAAGGGAAGAAAACAGAGTGCAAAGGTGGGATTGGTGGAATGTCAGCAGGGCAACAGGCTCATACTTGCTGGGAGAAAGGAGTTTCTGGCCTTGGAGGGGGAGGTATAGCAGGGGGTGACTGGGAATGTCGTAACTGCCACACTGTGTGTCATCACAGTGGAGGAGGAGGCAGCACGTGCTCAGCTAGCGGAGTTGGGGGGAGTGGCAGTCGCCCCAGCTCTGCTACGCTCTGCAAACGCTGTGACTCCTGCAAGATACAGCCAAGCAACCTTTACAACATCAGTGAGGATAACAACATGATTTTTAGTGGTGTGAAGAGCAGCATTGGACCTAGTCAGACACAGACTCAGACACAGCGCAGGAAACTAGGGCCAGGTGGGAAGGTGTTACGGAGGCAACACTCTTACGATACGTTTGTAGATCTGCAGAGAGAGGGAGCTGGTCGTATGGGTGGGGTTGGAGGAGGTATTGGCGGGCAGTTTGTTCAGCCCCGAAGTGTGAGTTTGAAAGAAAAAGACCGTTACATGGAGGGCCCCAGTCCCTATGCACACATGTTTGAGAGGTATTTGGGTGAAAGGGAATCTCCCATGTTTGGAGGAATAGGAGGGGATAGAGCAGCAGGAGGGTCCTCCTTCAGTTTGTACCGTGGAGGAGAAGGTGGGTTGCATCGACGTTCAGTCGGGGAGAGAGACCTGAGGGACAGAGACAGAAATATGATGGGAGGAGGGGGCTGTGGTGGTGGTGGTGGTAACAGAGGGGCTGGGACTTACTCCTTGTCTAAATCTCTCTACCCAGATAAGGTGAACCAGAACCCCTTCATCCCAACCTTCGGTGACGACCAGTGTCTATTACACGGTGCCAAACCGTACTACATCAAAAAGCCACAGACGCAGCAGCAGCAACTTCTCAACAACAGCCGAGGAGGAGGGGACTTCCGCGGCTCCATGGGAGCGACTTCCTATTTGCCTGCGTCCGCCACAGCTGGGGTGATGTCCAATGTGGCCACAAGGTACCCCAAAGAGCTGTGCCTGGGTGGGGTGGGAGGGCCCATGGGGAACCACCACGGGGCCAACAAACTGCTGCCCGGAGGCAGGGACACGTTAGGTCTGGGACAGGGACAGAGACCCTTCAATGGTGCCAATGGACACGTTTATGAAAAGCTCTCGAGCATTGAGTCAGATGTCTGAGACTGGTCAGAGGAAGAAAGGGAGAGATAGAGAAGATGAAGTGGGTGAAGAAAAGAGTGGAAGAGGACAAAAGCTAATGACTTCTCTATGTGAAGAGAATGAGGGTACACAACAGTGTGTGTGTTGTTCTCGGTCTTCTAAAAGGAGAGGTTCTGGACAAAACACAGGGGCCTCTGCCACATAAAGTTTGGCAAAGTTCAAAGTGAGAGAAGTTTTTAATGAGACGAAAGGATTCTGGTGCTGCTCCAACGCTTGAGCGATCTGAAGGGAAGGGAAGGGAGGGTTGGAGGGAGTGGGAAAAGGTGAGATCAATTCTCCAGTCTCTGCTCTCCTCACATCCTTACGGTCTTTCCCTCCTTCCTGCAGTCTGTCCAAACATTTTGTTTAGCAACGGATATACAATCATGAATGAGAAATCTACACTTCTGCCGAAGTAACAGGGTAAACTAACAATAATTGTATTGATGATGTTAATAATATTATTGAATATTATTCTAGTGTTTAATGATGATGATCAGTTTGGATTGTTTTATAATATTATTATTATTATTATTATTATTATCATTATTTGATTTATTTAAATAGTTCATGTTATATATTTGTAAGATCTTAATTCTTTCTTAGTTCGCCAACATTACAGGAGGCTGGGCAACCAGTTCACCGATATTTGTTGGTTTTCTGTATCTTCTTTCCTATAAATTCTTCATGTTTTACTTTTTTAACTTTTCTTACTTTGACTGCAGTGAATTGTATGTAAGAGGCATGATAAGCTGAGAGCATTAAATGTACTTTTAAATTTGTGATTTTTTATTTATTTATTTATTTTGCAACTGCAGAAGCAACATCATCATACTGATTTGCGGTTTTTGTTACTTGCTTCGCCAGTACCAAAAGGGTTTCTCAATTTGCGCTGGATGTGCCTTAATGGGACTTACACTGATTTTCTATCCATTTTCTTTTGATAGGAAGATCCTCTCGCAGTCAGTCAACTGCTTTGGGAACAAAGACACACGAGAAAACCGTTCAATATTATAGTTTTAGTTTCATCTGGTGCCATCAAACTAAGCTTGCAATGAACAAATTGAAAGACACCATGGGCATTAGATCAAGAGGAAATATATTACAACATTCCTTTATTTTTAACACTTTAGTTAACATAACTATGGGAGACTTATTTTATTTAAATAATGTATTGATCCCAAGCTCCTTTTACGAAATGATCAAGAAACTACCAACGCCAATCTAATCTAATCCACAGATATCTAGCATTACATATTGTTTTTATACATTGCAAAAAAATATTGTTACACATTTATTTGAAGTAAAATCAGAAATACTTAGTTGCAGTGTCTCATAGAAGTTGCAATGACACGTTGCAACTTCAGAGTGCATAAAGATAATGAGGCTACTACAGCCACATGCCAGTATGGGAATAAAGGCTGGAAAGAGTGAGACAACAGTCCTTCTGGTTCTTTCTGAATGTAGTAAAATGACTCGTTCAGCACCTCTGAAGTCTACTAATTAGTATTGAATAAGATAGTTTTGTTTGCAAGTTAAAAAAAGAGCAACATATTGCTGCCTAAATGTCAAGTATGTATAAGCAGTGATCCAAATGTAAGTTCTGTAATTGAAAAACACATGAGCAAACATTATGATTTGTCCTGTGCTGGGAGACGGGGACTCCAACACCATTGACTCTTTAAGAAAATGGCTGCTTTATTATTCCCCAATTCTTGAAGATAATGGTAAAAAATAGACCATAGCTGTTCCCTCAGTCGGTGTCTGCAAAGTGTTTACTTTTGCAGATGAAACAATCAAATTGTTGTCATTTTGTAGGCTCTGGTTTTTATAATGCTTTTACCCGCCAATACCAATTTTGACTCATTCCAATTTCTCTGTAAGAGCTCTAATATAAAATATCTAAAATGTGTGTTTAGGTTTTACTCAGTGTGAAGCCTAATGGAAAAAACAAACAAAACAAAAAAACAGAAAAGTTTTTCAAGCACTAAAAATCTACTACAATTAGTCTTTTTTATTAGCTTTATTATATGAAAAATAGGTTATTATAAGTTATTTTAAGACTATTTTGAGGCTTAAGTGCCAGAGGTTGCAGAAGCCATGTGGCTGGACATGTCACTTTGTGCAGCAGCTCTTGTCTAACAGTGTCTAACTGTCAGTATCAGGACTGTGACTTATTTGGGTTTATGCAGGGGTCATAATTTCTTGTGCTTCACCAATTATGACCAAAATTGGAATCAGAAACAGAATCAATGGGAATGTGGTGTAGAATAAAATCCTCAAAAAAAAAATAAACAATTAGGCTATGTGAGGTTTGAGCAGGTTCGTGATTTTTTTATTTTGATACTTTTTGTAATGTTTACAAGTTATTTAACCACAGGAGAAATAAACCGGTAAGCATTGGCTTGTAACATGGAATTAGGTTAGGACAACAGGCAATGAGTGGGTAAAAAACAAGGGTAAGAGTTACCGTTGTGTTAAATTAACCTTAGAGTCATTTCTAGTTGAAATAAAACATCTGTTACACAATTGTTGACCCACTCTATACTGGATTACATAGTTAGTGTGAGGACAAATCGGACATTGTCTGATAAATTTGGTCTAGTGGATTTCAAAAGCCGTGTAAGAGGAAAAGTGCAAGTCCTGTAAAGATGCCACCTTTAACAAAAGTGATACAAGGCTGCACAGAAGACAAGAGTCAGAAAGTCAGAAAGCTTACAGAGAAAGCTCAGTAAGCTTTCTGGGGGAAAACAAGGACTTTTTCTGTTATAGCAGACAGTACTGTAGACATAAACTATAAGAAACAAAACAGCTGCCTGACAGTCCGTTTCAAATCAGCATGGAATCCATTAAGGTTTTATTTCCTTTTCTAATTTGAGAAACATCTACTTAAAAGGGACAACATCTAACCAATAAACAAGTTGCTAGCAGCATTATCAGAGGTCAGCAAATCACTGTACACACATTGAATACAAAAATAAGTTGCAGAAAAGTTTTTACTGTACGATCAGAGGTGCAAAAATGTTACGCCTTGTGATGGACTTGCAGTCCATCTATGTATATATTCTATTTCCTTGCTCAGATGTAATCTTTCAGACTCTAACTCCCAGAGCTCTCAGTGCTTTAAAAAAAAAAAAAAAAAAAACTTCACTATGAATTTATATCATTCCTGTTGGAATCAGGCATTAAATATGGAAAACTGCAAAAAAAAAAAAAAAAAAAAAAAAAAAAAAAAACAGAGACTGAATGGATGGATATTTCTCCATACATATTTTTTAAACACGTATCCAGATTTTAAAAATACTATAGCAAAAAGTCATTTTTCAATCTAACTAGAAAGTCTGTAGACTTAAACTAAAACTTTGCAAGAACTGTCCAAAACGTACCCAAATGCTGATAAGATCTGTTTTTATCTATTAAGCATTGAAGTGCTTTACAGTCCAATGCCACTGGAAGGAAAAAACAATCAAAAAGGAAAAATCACAACAACTTGCTTACTAAAATGTAGTGCTCACACAGACATTTTGATACCTTTTAGACTGAGCCTGACTCGCTGTTTTTGTGCTTTTTACAGTCTTTATTTCAAATAAACTCATAAAAAAAAAAAAACAAACTATAATCAGTTTCTGAATTAACTACGGGCAGTAGATTACCCCCACAACTACAAAGATGCACTGGTTGTTCAAAGTTGTGGGTCCAATAATTTTAGCTACCAAAATATAAAAAGCTATAGCCTTAAATCGTCCTATGCTGAACTGTAAAGCTGTCACATATTTAGACTTTGAGAAAGGATGAATTTTGGCTTCAAATCCAAAGTCCTTTGTTCAGTAAGTCATCTGTTGACGTTTTGGGGAAAATATGAGAATGAGTTATATAAACTTTTTGTATAAAAGATTTTGACACCTACCAAATCTACAATTGCCAAATTACTAACAATTAGAGAAAAATAAATACATATTTTCAGTCTCCTTTTGCCATTTAGCATGCATATTCAGTCATTTTACCCGCACTAGATCATTCAAGCACAACGTGATTGAATGGATATTAACTTGTAAAGCCCACTCAGAACCTTTCTAGACTTTTCTTCTCTTTGGCTGACAAGTCAGTATGTATGATACTTAAGGTCTCTAGTGTTTGTATGGGTTTGCATGTATGTGTTTCTTTTTCTTATTTCATTTTTTTAACCTTGACTTTTAACCCAAAAGTGACGCGTGTTTTTAAAAACAATTTTTGGAGTCACATCACTTTCACTGATGCCGATGATCCGTGCAGTCCTGTAGATGTGTGTGAGTGTTTGACTTTATTTCTCTGCAAGAGAAAACACCAATCCAAGACTGAAATTCATGCTGAAGTGCACAAAAAATATGGCTGAATTAATAGGGGGGAAAAAAAATAATGTTTTTTTTTTTTTTTTTAATGAAAAAGGTCATATTGTGGTGATTTAAATACCAGTTTTCTTGACTGTTTCATACTTTTCTTGAAAGCTGAGGTCTTGGTTTGATTCTTTGTCACTAAGAAAGTGACTCTTTTTCATAACCTCTGCTTTTTTTTTTTTTTTTTTTTTTTTTTTTTTTTTTCCTTTTTTTTTTAAAAAGAAAAAAAAAAAAATCGCTTTTTTTTTTTTTGTAGTTCCACCAAAAC
>NW_015113121.1:62479-63688 GCF_001443285.1 Poecilia latipinna | reverse complement strand
TTTTTTTTTTTTGAGGGGGGTGGTTTTTTTTTTTTTTTTTTTAAAAAAAAATGTTTTTTTTTTTTTTTTCTTTTTTTTTTTTTTTTTTTTTTTTTTTTTTTTTTCCCTTTTTTTAAAAAAAGGAAAAAAAACAACTCATTATTTGTTATTGTATGTGCCTGAATACATACGCTTGATTACCTCTGTGTGTGCTCATATGGAAGAGAGGCAGAGTGAGTGAGACCACCGTTTGTTGTACATGTACAATAAAATGAGATGTAAATATCTTACCTCACATTCATGAACTTTTGATAATAACTGTAAAAAAAATGAACAGAGTACATCTATTTGGGATAAATCTTTGATTAGTCAACATCCCTTCAACAAAAGTGCTTTTGTAACGACTTCAGGCCAGGAATTGTGCAATGATTTATTATTACACTTAGTGCACATATTTAATGAGTGAAGGTCTGTGTTTTCATTTTGTTCTTGATTTGATCTTTAAAAAAAAAGGATGTTTTTCTCAAAGAAAAAAAAAAGTTCAGGACCTTCATTTATTGGTAAACAGAAAGCACAATCGACATTTTTACAGAGCAGTTCTATTTTCCCCTCTTTGTCTTAAAAAAGAGAAAAGTCTTTGTTTTTTTGTGTGTGTGTGTTTTGCTGCAGAGGATCGAACTTCATCCCTGAGCTGTACAGATTGTGAAAAGTGTACATACAAGAAAACTCTAGTTCATCCTTGCATTCTTTTGTATGGAGAGATATTACTTGTGTGAAGAGAGTATTTCAGATTTGATTGAATATTTAGTAATATTGAAAACGAGATTAAACACAGTCAATGTGAAAATAAGTGCTGAGAAATATTATTCTTCTGTCTCTTTGGAATAAAGGTGTTGAGTATTAATAAAAAATAAGAAATCTCAACTGAGTCGCCTTTTCATTGTCTGATGCTGTTAATCCTGTTTTGATCATGTGTAATATTGTTAAAACCTTCATATAACTTGTAAATTGCAAACAAATAAAATGTTATTTGTACCATTTTTCATACTGTGAAACTGTGAAATGAAATGTTTGTGGTTTTGTAAAATTATATATATATATATATATATATATATATATATATATATATTTTTTTTTTTTTTTTTTTTTTTTTTTTTTTTTTAAAAAAAAAAATTTAAAAATTTTTTGATTTCCTTTACATTTTTGGGGGATTTTTTTTAAAATTATACA
>NW_015113121.1:0-59354 GCF_001443285.1 Poecilia latipinna | reverse complement strand
GTTTTTTGTTTTTTTTAAAAAAAATTATTTTTATATATATTTTATTATTTATATATTTTTTTTTTTTTTTTTTTTTTTTTTTTTTTTTTACAGAAAATACTGTAAAAATGTTTGCAGTTCACTTACAGTTCTGGAGCAGTTTATATAAAATCAGACCTATATTGGGATTGGAAGGATTTATTGAACTGTTTTTCTTGTGATGGAATGATTTTTGCAATGTTTTCTTACAGGGAAGAGTCGGATGCTAATGTTTAAATTCATGGTGGATTTTCTTTAAGGCTAAAAGTATCAATATAACCTCAAATATATACATGTACCCCACTATTACTTAGATAAAAGTCCTTCAGCGAACTGCAGAAAAACCATAGGATATTTCCCAATATTCTGGCTGAATTTGACCACTCTTTTCACCAGATATGGTTGAGATCATTCGAGATGTTTCATGGTCTCCCACATCTCGTAAATTTTCAATATCTTTCCAGAAGCTTGATCTACCCCAAACACTGTTTTTTTTTCTTGTTGTTGTTGTTGGGTTTGCTGTGTCTAAATAAAAAAAAAAAAAAAAACACAAAAAACACAAAAAAAAACAAACACAAAAAACAAACAAAAAATAATAATTGTTGCTTTGAGCTAAAGTTAAAATTTTTGGATGTAATCTTACTTTTTTATTATTCCATCTACTTTTAACAGAGTAAAAGCAAAGACCCTTAGCATGGTGCTGCCACCACCATGCAAACACAGTTTTCTTGGGCCTAGAAAATAGGCCTTGTCTTGACTCCTCTAAACATGTTGGTGATTGCTGTAGCCAAACAGCTCAAAGTTTGTCTGTTCTGAGCAAAACTCTTTCCTGAAGAAGCATTTGGCTTCTTGTGTATGCAGCTTCAAGCTTTTAATTGTGCTAATGTTGGAGCAAACCCTTCAAAGTAAATCTTATGTCAGATCTATTCCACTGTTGACACTGTGGAATAGCAGGATCCAAAGAATGGCTTGAGCCTTGGTGGATTTTGAATACAGTACATTAACTAATCCCCTCGTCTCAAAGTGAAACATTTGCCACATTTAGGTGACCATAAACATCAAAACTTTGGGAAGGCTAACACTAAACTTCCTGATTGGTCGACCTTAAGCGCTGACCTCAACCATATTCAGATCTATCCACTATGCTTCAAAGGGTGGACCTGTGCTAGGAAACTTGCTAATTTACATTAGCTTAACTAATTCCAACAAGAACAGAGAGAATGATGCCAGAAGCTTGTTGAAATTTACCCAAAGTGTAAGTGACTTTTATTTCTATTTGAGCTTGTATGTAAAATGACCATTGCTTTATAAACACTAAGAGACATCGCATACAGTGGTTCAGATTTACTATTTTGTAAGACATTGGTCACTTTAAATGTTTAAAAACTGATTTATTAAGAATTTGTAACTAATTTGTTATAGATTTTTACTGAAAATTTGTATCTAATATTTAGTTTGAATAAATAAATCTAAAAGATAACGAGTAGAAACAAAGAATGTCTTCAATTACTTTGCACAAACTCAATTGTTTGCTTAAATTTCTATTTTACGCTTTCTGAGAGGAATGAGATAAAAGGGTTTTAGTAAAATTTTCACCATCTGTGGATTAGAAATATTAGCTGTTATCTTTTGCTTTTTTAATGTTTCATTTGCTTCCCTCTGTCTGCTACACTAACCTGGACTCTCTTCTTGGAAGGCTTTCCGACAACGGACAAGAAAGGGTTTGGGTAAAAACACCTGAGGAAAAAAAAAAAAAAAACAGAGCGAGCTAGTCGATCTGTTGAGGGAGAAGGAAAGTGATGCAAGCCGAGAAGCACAGATCAAAGCTCCCAAACCTCGCTCACTCCTCAGACTCGCCCTTCACTGTGAAAGCCTTGTCCAGCAACAGGAGTTATTTAAAGAAACCAGCAGGTTGGATAAAAAGTACCAATGCCTTGCACAGAGATTGGGTGGGAGACTCCTTAACATCTGCAGTCCTGGGTGGTGACATAGAACAAGGTGGGGTGCTGGAGGAAAGCTGTTTTGATCCGTCTCGAAACTTTCATCTTCTTCTCAAAGGATGGAAGGAAAACAGTTTATTTTGCTCACTTGTTCGGCTCCTACGCAAAACCCAACAAGCTCGGGATGCAGCGAAACACATGTAACTACTTCTTGACAATTAACTGTTACCTAGCAACTGGCTCTTTTTCCCAGGGACGGGAGGGAGAAGGGATGAAGAAAGAGAGACAGGCAGCGAGAGAGAGAGTTATACAGTATTCCCGCAACATCCTCACTGGATCGTATGCAACAATGCATTGACAATACAGTACCGAAATGGAAAGAACAGCCTGAGCTTAACGCCCACACCGAGCAGCATGGAGGAAGGAGTGAGTAAGTAGAGGAGGGTCTGGAGGAGGGTGGGCGGGATATACAGCTTACAGTATGAAAGAAGAAGCCGAAACGGCAAAGGAAGAAGGTTGAGGACCAGGCCTCACGGCGGAGAGGGTGACAGTCTGCAGGAGAGCAGCTTGTTGCTGTAGAAACACTTGGCGAAGTTTTAATGAAAGTGTAAACTTCAACGCCTGTGCCCGCAAACTTGCACACAGAAGCACACGGCATCGCCGTAAAGAAAGAGAATATTAAAATTATGTTAGAAGATAATGCACCAGAAGGGTCACTTCTGACTTTGACAGTAAGTCCTCATAAAAGGATGAGGACTTACTGTCAGATCTGAGCACAGCAGCAGGTGAGGGCTGACACCCTGTGGCAGAAACAACATCGTCGGATTGTGGAGCCGAGCTGTTGTTTGGTGCTGGACGGTTAAGAGTGAAAGGTCAAAGGTCTCATAAGAATTTCACAAAGACCAAGCCGGTTGGGACTATTTTGCCATCTGTTGAAATGTCGGTATAATCAGGGCAAAAGTGCCACAATTTAATCATCTGAATTATTCAATAATTATGTATGCAAGTCTTTAATGAAATAACATTTTAAATAAATAAATATGTCATCTGACAGCTGTTTTTCCCTGTCTTTATGTTTGCCTGCTTCTCTGCTGAAGTGGGAGTGGTCTTAAATCAGCGGCTAACTGGGAACACCTGAGCCCAGTGTTCCCAGTCTACTTAAATCTAGCTGCTCCTCAGACAGGTCCCTACCTCTGCCACAGCAGGGTCTAAATCATTTTTATGTTTTTATCTTTTACCCTAGTACCTGATTTTATGCTGGGATTTTTGTTGTTATTTTGTTTAAGAGATATTTGATGAAAAATAAATAAATAAAAACAACTTCCTAATTTTAAATCTAATCTGCTTTAAGTGTGAAACATCTTGTATTTGTTTATTTTGAATATTTAATGACACAACTTAAAGATAATCCATTGTTTCATTTGTGATACTGAATTGTGGCACTTTTGACCTTCCATAGTAATGCACCAATATTCAACCCTAAAGTTGCTGTTCTAAATGATAGGAATTACCAATAATGGCTCCTTTTTTATTTTCTAACATCTCCACCTCTTGTTCATTTATTATATATATTTTATTTCTTTTAAAAACCTGAAAGGGGGACAAGAAGAAGCCAGATCTGAAAACGCTTCAATCCTCAGAAGGAGTCTGTGACTCGATTCAAACAGATGACTGAAGATTTATATCAGCTCATCCCCTGAGGATCTTTTCATGGCCTGTTCCATGATGTGTGGAATAAAATGTCACCTTATTCTTTAAGGAAATCATGTTGAGAAGTGAAACACTTAGTATCAATTTAATGAGAGATGCCAGTTGATAGATTATCTCTCTCCTGCGTTTCATCTGCCTTTACTGACCCTCAAAGTGCATAATATAAAAACACATCGTAACATTTTAGGAAAATTGGGACAAAACAAGTAGTAATATAGTTAAAACCAAGAGCTTACATTCACTGAACGAATGAGAAGACACACCCTTTTTTTCCTCAACGTCTGAGGTTAAATTAGACTGTTCTCTTGTTTTAATTCAGCTAGAATTACCAAAACTGTATTTTATGAAAACTGTGTTTTTGTTTTTAATTCAAAACTGTAGAACGTAATTAACATCCTGGCTCCAAAGGATTAAAAAAATCACCGACATATAATTAACATTTGACATAACTTCTATGTACATAGTTGACAAAAATAATAACAGGTTCGTAGTGCTGGTAATGATTTTTCTTTGCTCTCCATCATCAGAAAACACCCACTCTTCTGGAAATAGTGAAAACAGATTAAGACCATTTTGATTAGATGAATTACTCTACCATTTTTATTTGCAGAAAAACTACAAGTCAACATAAAATGAATACATTGAGTTTATTTGCAAAAATATTTCAGAGAAAACTGTGACAGAATTCTACTTTTCATTATATCTTTGTTGTCTAAGCGAAACAAACAGGACAGAAGCTATTTGATTGTATCCATCCATACATTCATTTAATTGATTTAATTTTTAAAATACAAAAATGTAAAACAAGACAAAAAAACTCTCAATAGAAGCAAAGACAGACATGCTTAGAGCAGATATTACAGATTTGATACACTCAAAATAATATTGAGGATAACCGTAAAAGTTGAAAAATAACACCAGTAGGTAGGCAGGTATCCTATCTGTCTATGGCAACCATAGAGCAAGAAAATGGCAGATCAGTCTTTCAACTGTAGCTTATTGATCTTTGGGTATTTTAGTTATCAAATATCCTGAATGTCCTTCAGTAGGAAAATTAAGTGTTTGTTTTGATCACATTTGTGAACAAAGGAGCTGTGAAATCACATTCCCGGCCACTGGAACTTGTTGGAATACAGCAAACTAAAACAAACAGAGTATTATTGAGCTTTAAAGAGTTTATCGAGTCACACAATGACAACTCATAATCTCAGGATTGCATTTGAGTGTGTTGCACATATACTTTCACATACAAAGACTCCACAGTTCATTATATGCAACTTTCCTCCCTCGGTCCAGTCTTCTGTCCCTCATTCTGAACCAGCACCTCTGTTCCTGACCACCCTCACTCGCTTCCTCCTCATCACCCTGTTCCCTCTCGCAGTCATTCTGCTCTCAGGGGCGTACCGGGCGAGTGTGGTGGCCTCCCCATGAAGAATCTGAGCCCTTTTGCCGCCTCCCGCCTCCGCCATGTCATCCCCGCGGTAACCGTGGCGACGGAGGTAGGGCTCCAGCGTTGCTAGGCGATGAGAGAGTTCGGTGATGCGATGGCGCAGCAGGGAGACTTCCCTAAAGAGGTCGTTAAGAGACTCGGACAGAGGGCGCACCCTGCAGGAAGAGCAGTGGAGGTGCAGTGTCACACATAAAGCGCCTTTCTAACCAGGGAGAAAAACATTAACTGCTACTTGCATGTTTATGTAATACTCCTTATTTTTATTATTTTTTTTGGTTTATTTTATGATTTAATCTCAAAGTCAGCCAATAAATTCAGAAGTATCTTATGGCTGAATAATTCAAAAGAAAGAGTTAAAAGAAAAAAAAACAATTAAAATGTTCATCTGAAAACAGTCAGGTGTTGGACTGACTGACTTTGAGGTAAAAGCAGCTAAAGTTCAAAGAAAACCACAAAATGATTCATTTGGAAAAGCTTCAGGAAAACAAAAACATGTGGATCCATGGAAACAAAGTAGAAGGAGCCCATGAAAGACTAAAAACCTCTACAGACCTAGATCTTGGTGTCAGAGTGAAAATGTGGAACCTATTCTTTTAATTCTACTTTTAAAACATCTGATTCGAACTGGCCCATTGCAAAAATAAAATATATTAAAGAATTTGAAAAGGTTAGCTGGGAGTTAATACCAAGAAAATGCAGTGCTGTTTTTCTGTAATGTTGCCACTGTGTCCCCGTGCCATCAAAAGAGTTTTTGTTTTGAACAGTTCTTCTAAATTTGGCCTCAAATAACATCTTAAATATTTAAAAATGAGGCGTGCTTTTGTTTATTTCTTGGGGAAACATCTGTTAGTTTCAAATTTCGTCCAAGCCACATATTTAAAAAAGCCCTGAGCTTGAGGCAGCTTTACTGCTGCGTTGCATCACTTCCTTTTAACAAGACTCAGCATTTGGAAACTGCTGTTGCTGTAAGAAAGTGAAATCATTTGTATTCCCCTTTTTGTCTTGTTCAGCTGCTAAAGAGTTTTTGTGCTCAGTTGCTCCAAATGGTGACAATGCAGGCTGACACATTAATGTGTAATAGAGTTTGGTACTCTGCTACACATCAGAGTGTGAAATACTCAAAGTTATAGTCAAAGAATAAAAATTGGAAACAGGGCGGGGATTTAATTTGGTGCAGCTCCAGATAGTGTTTAAATAGGATCTAGCATAATATTTTTTTATGTAAATGACACTTATAAACTCTATTTACTTCTGAATCTTCCCCTTTGCTTGCCTGATGTGTAACTTTGTGACATTACGTCCCCTCTAATTGTAAAACAGGGTGGTGGTGGCACCATCATGAGAAAAAGGAGGCTGGTCAGAGGTGATTTGAAGATGGACTGAGCTAAATTCAGAGAAATTCTGGGAGAAAACATTTCAGACAGTAAAAGACTTGAACCTAGGACCAAAGTTTAGCTTCTAGCTAGACGGCAGCCCTAAACATGCAGCCACAGCTACAATGGAAAGATTTGTATCAAAGAATATACATGTTCAGACCAAGTCCAGAATTTGTGCCATGACTTCTGAATATATTTTCACAAATGGTCAGATTGAGCTTGAACTATTCAGTATAGATTGATAGGCAAAAATGTCAAGATACAGCCACAGTGGAACATATTTCTACACCTCCTCATGTGGCGGAAAACAAGTTCACACCACACTATAATTTTTCAAACAGCCTGAAATATGATGAAAGCAACTTAACCTCCTGAGGGTTAAGTTCGGTGTGTGCGGGACCCCCATCTTGCCACCCTGTCAAAAACTTTCTTGAGGCGCCCCTGTTTTAAAATTTACCTGGAGTAGTCCGGCAGCAGAGCGCTGGGCTCAGAGTGCAGTAAAGTCTTTATCTCCCTGAATATGTGTTTCCCCCAGGCATCCAAAACTCTGGTCACGCTGCGCACCGAGGCCACGTCAACGCTGTCAGCTGAAACCAGAGCAGGACACCATCAGGTTTCCATTCATGTCTGAATATATCAAAGATCTCATCTGGACACTTTGCTGCATTTCATTTAGTTGCTCTGTGATTTATGGACTCTGAAAGTCATAAATTTATACCTCCTTCTCTGTAGTTCCAGTACCCGTAATCCAACTCATTCTCCTCACTGCCTGCTCGGGCCTCCGTTGCTGTGGCAACCAACGTCAACACCATGAACACAGAGAAAGGGGCCATGTCCAGGAGACAGATGCTGTCTTTTGAAAAGACGGATACAAAGAAAAGAACAAAGCTTTATGTGGCCTTTTGCTGAAAATAAACGATAATCTTTTAGGGGTTTTTTATTGCATGAGGCAATAAAACACATTAGAGAGAAAAATTATAAAATCACAGAACTGTCAAGCACGAGACTCAAGCAGTTCTGTTAAGTATTGACATGAATGGGGGAATAAAATATCTCACGCAGCCTTTTAGTGAAGCAAAATAAAGAAATATTTTACCTTTAATCTTAACTTGGAAAATGGAAAATCAGATAATGGGACGTGCAGGCTAGCAAGTCTTACATCTATAGTGTGCCAGTGGACTCTCCCATCTAAATAAGGAAGATTCTTCTAACTTTCACTTTCAAGATTGAAGCAACTCGATGTTAATCTGCTCTTATCGTATTCCGCTTTTTCCTCTTTCAGACATCCAGCATATTATAAAAAGCTACTGATGTAATCTCAACCACAAATGCCTGACTTCCTTTATTGAGTTAGTTTGCAGAATCACATTTCAATCATCTCAAGTCATATGTGCCAGCCTTATCATTTATTCGCATGACTGCTAGCTCACTACCGAGGCATGCTTGACCCTAAGTGAAGGTTGGTAATTATTGCAATTCAAACATGCAGTACTAATATTTGTCCAAAACGTATGATCTAATTTGTTAGGTAAGAGGGGTGAATAGACTTCACAGAAAATTTTCCACAGGAGGAAAAAGTAATTGATGAGACGATAAACTGTTGTTTTATAATAATGTTATTTTCAGGGCCTTCCGTTTATGATTTTGGCTCAAACTGGTGAACAATTTTCTCCAATTAAAATAATAGTTTTAAATACAAAACTATCGCAGAAACTATTTATGCCTTGCATTCATACTTTTAACCAGTGACTTTTGTTTTCCAAATTCAGTTGTTAGTTTGCAAAAGAAATGAGGAGGTAATTTCTTGTTCAGATAATAGTTTCTCTTGCCGATTTAAATTAAATACAAAAATCATTCTCTGTGACCCAAATATTTTGTGTAATTGTTTTTTCTTTGGCAGCCTAACATTTGGGACAAGAGCAACACCTTGAAACCCGATCTGAATTATTCACCAAGTTAAGATTTAAACGTTCCTGGGATGTATTTTCTTTGTTTTTCTATTTGGCAGCTTCATTGCTGTTAAATTTGGCTGACGAGTGTGTTTGGCATTTGATCATCCGCTGTAGGTTTGATGAGGATCCAAAATGTGGAACTGATGTCGGGCAGAAGTCACCTTGGTCCAAGAAAAAGTAACAATTTTCCTAATTTAAATTGTGTTTTACAATGTAACCAATTTCAACGTGGTGGTGGTGGTGGTGGTGCTAAAATTCTCAAAATGCAGACATGAAACTACAGCGCCTTGTAAAAGTAATCATGCGCCCTTAAACTTTTCCAGATTTTGTCCTGTTACAACCAAAAGCAGCTGTATTGTATTTGGACATAATGTGGAAAAAAACAAGACACAAAGTAATGCATAAGTTTAAAGCAGAAGGGCAATGATGAATGCTTGTCAAGATTCTTATGCACAAAAATTTGAAAAGTGTGGAGTGAGTTTTTGCTCAAGCCTCAGAGGTTTGTCAGAGAACACTAGTGAAGAAGTTTTTACCGTTACTGATACAGGATCAATATCATAGCACAACAGGCACAACAGATAGACAAGTATAATTAAAACAACAAAGCTTGTGTATAAAAAAGAGGTCTCACTTTAACATAAATCTGAGTGTGGTGCATTTGTTGTTAGAACATGACTTTCTTCATTCGGTGAATTCACCCATGACAGTGAGAAGATCCAGAAATAGTCAAACAAAGGAAAAAAGTACTGTGCAGTAAAACTACTCCTAAATGTATATTTTTTTTCCAAATCAGTAACTACCTCTGCAAGCAATATGTGAATGTCATGACAGCATAGAGTGACTGCAAAAGCACGGCTATGAAAAATACACCTACACTCTGTAAAAGGAGATTTTTATAATTAAAATAAGTTATTCGAAAGCAGAATACATAAAAGAGAAATTTTGTTTTTGACAGCCTCTCAAAACATTTCTCAACAAGCACATGATGAAACAGAAACCTCATAAGACAGCACTGTCACTCCGGCCAGATCTCTTGGCACGCCTTTGCGCATCCATGTAAAGTTTTCTACATCTGTCACCGTGTAACACACTATGCATGACAGAAAGCTCTGACAGTATGTCATGGTGGACGAGCCATTATGGGGTTGCTTTTCTTCAACAGGAACAGAAAACTGATCACAGTTAAAGGAAACAATCAAACACATTAATGTGTGACCGAATCAAAGTCCAGACATAAATCCAAAACACGTGGACACAGCATTTATCCTTTTCCCTCCACATAGCTACACTGTAAATATCTATTAAAAAGATACACAATATCTCAAATGTTTGTGGTTTTATTGTGGTAAATTGCCAAAAAAAAAAAAAAAAATAAAGAAAAATGAAAACTTTTGCAAGGTTTTTTATACTTCATTAAACTAACAGCTAAAAGCTGCTCCATATGACAGAGGAAGAAATCATACTGAGGAACAAACAGAATGAAACACCAAAGATACTTGTGACACTTGGCTTTGATCAAGTTGAATCAACATATTTGTCTGTCCCCAATCACTTGAATTAGACTTTATGACTAGGCTCATATTTTATAAATATTTAGTCTGGTTGTCTGTTCTGCTCTAATTTGACACACACACACACACACACACACACACACTAAAAAAAACTTTTTAATTTCCATGTTTGACAGTGGAAAAACAAGAAACAGGTTACAGGCAGGCGACTGAGCAGGACGACAACTAAAAGCTAAAATCAAACAGCTTCCATCCGTAGCACACTCTGGTTCCACCAAAGACAATAATTAACCGGTGACTCATTATTTTGCTGTTGAATAATACTAATTTGAAACTCGCAGGAAAAACAGAAGACAGAGGAAGTTATCTTCTGCTGCTGTGGTTAAAGTTTGTGGCTTGGAAATTTGAAACTTTTTATAAACTTACGTAAGAATCCAGGGGGGGGAGGAGGAAACTGGAAGCTGTTTTGGAAAAAATGATGGAATACTCACAGTTGTAAGCAATGATGATGAGACTGTAAGACTTTCTCTCCTCTCTGTCAGTGATCCGCCTGCGATCCACTCTGATGCTCTCGTCTCGTCTCCCTTGGCCCACAGAGGTGTTATGAAGACAGTCTTGTTTATCTGAGTACACCTTGAAGTACGTCTATAAGTGTAGTGGCTTTGAGAGCTGTGGTATCTTTAGACCTCCGCACACGCCCACCTCTGACTCTCCCTCTTTCTCACACACACGCACGCACGCACGCACACATACACACACACACACACACACACACACACACACACGTACACTCACTCTGCTATACAGCTGCTGCCAGATGTGTTACAGATCCCCATTTTCCTGATTTGCCTCTCACTCTTCTCTCCTTGTATTCATCACCTTTTTTCAGTTGCAGTTGAAGTAAGAGGCTTTAATTTTGCTGTGCGAAGTGATGAAAGTTCTGTAGTAATATAGTAGAGTACAGTTTCTTTTCACTAATGTCTGATTTACTTTAAGCATGTGCTGCTGACAATATTTTCTCCAAAGCTGGGATCAGCTTAACATAATGTAACTGCTGTTTTATTAGACATATGGAAAATAGTAGCTTCTTTTTGCAAGAGTGACCTGGGCATCTAATTTAATCTAAATTTAAACTATATCACTCAGCTGCAGGCTGATATATTTGGACCTTTTATTTACTGTTAAAGTTACACAAAAAATACATGGAGTCCCTTAAGGGACATTAAATAATGGAGTAAATAAAAAAGCTAATTTCTTGTGTGCCCCAGATAGTATCTGGTGTTTACCAGATCTTGTGCATACTAGATAACATCTGGTATGCATGAGAAAATGCATTCTTTTATTATTTTTATTCAATGTCCCTTTAGGGATATAGCAATGTTAAAAAAAATAGAGTTTCTTTTGTGTGCTTTCTGTGTATGAGACTGTCAAAAGTTGATTCAGTCTTTACTAGGTAATAAACTGAATCAAATTTAACCGAGTTGTACAAAAACATACAAGATGTTCAAATATGTCATAATTTACCAAAAAAAACAACATAAATGAAAACGAGTTGTATACATAAACACAATAAGGCCTTAGTAATTACATGAGGTTTAAGATAGAAAATTGCAGCCATGTGCTTTTAATACTAAAAGCACATGGCTGCAAGAATGCATTGGCAGTTTGCTGGTCTGGAGCACACAGGTGTGTGTGTTGACATAAAGCTACACACAAAAGAGATCAACAGAGACCTTAGAGAAGTAATCTACTGCAACTCAATCATGGAAAAGTAAAGATTTTCCCCTAAAATATTGAAAGTCTATCATTCTACTGTGAATCTTTCTTTTTTCTAAAAAAAAAAAAACATTTTAGTTTTCAAAGACAGAGGACAACATTTTAGACATCATCATTCTTCCTGGTTGAGGAGGTGTCAGCCAATTCAACTCAAAATCCAGCTGAACTACACAGCCTGCTACATTTGCTCCAGGTCTCCGTTTCTTATAAAACTAGATTTTTGCACTTGCACAATTTCAAATTAATGAATCAAGGATAGGGTTTATTATTGCTGCACATATGCAGTGACATTTTACTGTACTGTGACTGAGACTACAGTCTCTTGTCTTGAGAATGTGCAGTTACACACACCCAATGTGTAAGAAGACCAGCAAATCTGCTTAATAAAATTCACAAGCACATTTAAAAATCATTTACAGAGAGCAAGATGCAGGAGAAACCTAAATGTTGAAATTGAATAAAAAGTTTGTTCAACAATATATCAGTATAAAGGTGTGCACATTTATGTTACCAGCTTATTTCAGCTTTTTATTCTTATTTTGAGATTTCATTCCTAATAGAGTTGTTTGTTTTTAACTTAAACTTTCCCAGGTAGGCCACATTAAAGCCAAGAAATATTTTCAAATGATTCTTTTCCTGGACAAAAGCACCATCTTTTGACTGTGGTGTGTACACGTTTATGGTATCACCATTTTTTTTAAAATGCAGCAAATATTTTTATTCAAATGCATCTTTTAAAGAAGAGAGCTGCTTAATTTATTTCCCAAAAAGGGAGAGAGAGAAAAGAAGCAGAGGATAGGATCAATTGCATCAAATGTGTAATTGAAAAAAAAAAAGTGTTTTCCTGGCATCCAGATGTTTTTCCAGCTCACACGTCTGTTTTCACGCTGCAGCAGAGGTGAGGTCAGAGTTGGCCCGTTAGTGCCCCCAGAGAAAAATGTGGTGCAAAAGTCAAGCAGAGGGGAGAAAGAGGAGGAGGGAGGCCAGATGAAAAACAAGACCACCAAATGAACTTGGGCATGAAAACTGCTGCTGCTTATTTTCCAGCATCCCAAAACCTCACCAGAAAGCGACAGCAATGAAAGAACCTGGTTCATATTAACACAAGTAAAATTGCAACATCAAACACACAGAAGCTCTAACCATATGAACATACTCACGCAGTGATTCCTCCAACACTGTCTCACTGTGGTAGAAAGCCAACACTGCAATTCACCCCTAGAAACTGACTGGAATGCAGCAGCCAGAAACTCATCTTTATTTATTTTTATTTTTTTTTACCACAACTCAGAGCAGGTCACATCAGGAATCAGGCCTTTGTGTTTAATGCAAGCTGCCAGACATGGAAGGTCTCATTGCATTTGTGCTCTGGCCCTTTAATGTCCAGTTGAAGCAGGTTCCTTAAAAATGAAACATTCTTTTGAGGAAGTAGTGGTTTAGTTGCTGTCAGGAAACCCGTTGCTGTTTATTCACTGAGACAAAGAGAGAGGAGACATTTGGCGCAAACCCGTCCAGACGGCTGATAACTTCCCTGACATGGAAGCTCAATACTTCTGGCATCTGTCCCTTACTTTGGCTTGGATATTTCTATTTTCCTTCCCTTCTGTGTGCAAAGGAATGAATGGAATCGGTAAGACTGTGAAAATGCTTTCTCAATATTGCATAGGCCGATTCAGATCGCTACAGAAGTCTTGGCTGACGTCTTCCTCATCAAGTATGCTTTTGTTTAGTGTCAGATTAGTCACAATTACTTATTTTTAAATGTCTTCTAAGGTTTGTAAATGTCATAAAAATGTTTAAAAAAAATTGTTTCATGGGTCAGATTTTTTTTTTTATTAAAACCTATATTTCATATGATAAAATAATTCTTGTTTGGTGCTGTTTACAGTTTCTTATAAATATTTTTAAATAAATACTTTGTCAACCACAAACTTCAGGCATCTTTTTTGGAATTTGACTTGATAAAACAACATGAAAGTGCAAAATAAATAAATAAAAAAAGAAGGAAAGCTATTTCTAATTTTAAACATTATTTCAAAGTAAAAATGAGATGCCTAGCACACATTTTGATTCAGCTCTCTTTACTCTGATAATACTAAAAATATTGAATGCAACTAGTTGCTTCTCTAAATAAATACTTTCCACTTCTGCGTAACGTCATCGGTAACGCTTTATTTGACGGGTTGTGAATAAAACTGTCATGACACTGTCATAAACATGAAGTAACACCTGTCATGAACACGAGTAAGTCTTCATGAATATTTATGACTCTTGTCATAAAGTGGCATTTGGTAAATAATGACACTTTTAATACAAAGTTGACATGATTAAAAATGTCTTCGTTATGACAACTTGACATTAACCAAGAAATCATGATCTGACATAAATTTGTTATAAAAGTATTACTGATTAAACTTTAGCTTTAATAGCATAAAGCTACACAATTTTTCAAGTTTAATCAGTAATGCTTTTATGTGACATATCTAAACTGACAGGAGAGGCAAACAGAACATTAATCAGAAAAGAAGCCAAAAAGCTTTTGGTAACTCTGGAGGAGCTGCAGAGATCCACAGTTCATAGGATGACCTATTTGTGCACTCCATAAATACAGGCTTACTGCATGCAGTTTAGCTTAATCCATCTAGAAAACACAAATTCGTTTATCTCTGGTCAGAGGAAATTTAAAACTTAAGCTTCCCCACTTCACCATGAACACAGCATTCCACCAGCTTAGCATGGTGGTGGCAGCACCATGCCATGGGGGTGATTTTCTTTAGCAGGCGCAAGCAATTTTGTCACTGATAGTAGAGTTAAATACAGGGTGATCCTGTAAAGACTTGAAAATTGCATTTACAGACTCTTCTCTGTCTGTAAATCTGACTGAGATTCAGGTTTTATTTGTGAAATAAAATGGACAAAACTTTCATTCTCAAGATTTGCTAGACTATTCGAGGCATAACTCAGAAATATGCAGCCGTTTTGAGGTTGAACTTGGTTCTACCAACCATGGACATCAATTGTCTAAACCTTGCATTATGTTCTGCTACATCAGAATGCTACTTTGTGTTGCTCTGTCATGTAAAATCCCTATGAAATGCATTGAAAGTTGAGATTGAAACTTGTCCAAATGTGAGAATGTTCAGACGGCATGACGTATTTAGCATGAAGTACTTAGAAATGACCAACTAATTGATCAGAACCTTATTCATCTCTAACCTCATTATTTAGCAGTAACATGAACTTCTTTTATGTCTAAATTGCAGAGATAAAGCTGAACACCGCTGTGTTTGTGGCCTTCTCCGGTGAAGATCTCACAATTAATGGCACCATCCATAAAATGACCAACGAAACTTCAGAATATTTGAGATGCTACGACCCAAATGGACAACCGATATGCAACATTACGATCAACCCCACAGAAGGGGAACACCTACATCTGTATCTGAAAAACCTGAGCAGTTCAGGATTGTACCGTTGCAAATGTAATTCGGCTGAGGTGAAGTGGTTTATTCGGGTGACAGGTAAGCCTTAACAAAACATCAGGGTACACAGAGTTCCTCTCATCCACATACCTACATGAAGATGTTTGATTTTCCTCTGAATGTGACTCCAGCAAATATGATGTTAGTGAAACTTGTATTGCAAATGTTTGTAAAGCAAGCACAGAAGGGTTCAAGTTACAAACCAACGTAAATGTAGCCTTTGTTTTCCTTTTATGCAAAGACATAAACATGCATCTATTGTTTATACTACTGTATCGTGGTTTCCAACTGCCATCTAAGTTTCAAGAAGAAGAAGAAACAAGTAACCAACAACACATTGTCATTTAACAAGTGTATATTTAAAATATATAGTGAAATAAAATTTTCTTTCTCTTCTTTTTTGATTATTAAAGCTACCAGCATGCCAGTACACCAGATATATAGGGACAGTCATAGAAAACATAGCACTCTCTTTCATGCAGATGCACATGCTGGGTATGCAGCTGTAAATAATTGCCCCTCTTATCCAGCAGCTGAGCAATAGTAGCCAAACAGTGGCGGAGTTGTTTCTTAAAGTTACATCAACTGGATTTTCTGCCCAACTTCCATCTCTAAGCACATCACATTCCCTCAATCTGCCACAGGAGCCTTTATCAAAAGATCAAGCTAATTTTAGCCAGCATATGACCAGTTTTTAAATGTTTTTGTCGTCCTAAATAAACTCTAATCCTCAAAATACGGAAATGGTGTAAGGGTGTACACACTTTGTTTTTGTTTTTTTGCATGAAACCAGAAGGCAGATTCTCAGCCTGACTGTGTTGAGCACATTCTGTTTTTGAAAACAACCAGTTTCAAAATCCTTCACTGAAAAATGCCTTCAGTCAAAACTTGGTGACACCAGGGGCAACAGCTTCTTTGATCACAAATACCTTCCCACCAGATGGGGAATCTATAAGTCAACCTCTGCCATCCAGTGTTGCTGCATTCCAGCACAGACTGACCATGTGTGTTTTCCATCTAAAGCCTACAGGGAGCCCCAGAAGCCGGACTACACAGAGGTCTTCATGATGGCTGTCTTCACGGTCTTGCTGCTGGTCTTCAGTGTGTTTGCCTCTGTGTATGTCTTCAGAGGACATTGGGTAAGATTTAGGTTAAGAAGCAACACGTTGCAAGATGAAAGTGTTGCTTTTTGTCTCATATTGGGATGTTACAAAATCTGTACAGATTTTCCTGCATTTAGAAAGATACAAAAAAAAAAAAAAACATGGGGGTACACGCACACACGCAAGACACACACTCATATCTAACTTAGACACATCCAAATTTTTGAACGGTGGGAGGAAAACTGACTGAATCACAAGAGAAAACCCACACAAGCAAGAGGAGAACATGCAAACTCTATTTAGAAAAGCCCATTTTGGCCACAGCATTTTCATAGCACAAAGCAGCAATGTTAATAATGCAGCCCACGCAAAACAGAACAACTTCAATCAGTTGTACTTGTTCTCTATTCGACACTAGATTGGGATTAAGGTTAATGTTAGTGATGAGTTTATATGCTAAATAGACAATAAATAAGGTATAAGGTGTTTTTAACCTGCAACTGTAAAAAAAAAAAACATATACCCAAATTTATGTGCATGCACTGTAGCGTGCATACAGTCATGGATGTATGCAGACACATACATACATAAACATTTTAGAAGAATACTTCTTCTACATCTGTTTCATGTTAGCCTGTGACCAATAAACTTCTTTCCAATTAGAAAGAGACACAGTCTGGATCTCTGGCCACCAGCAGAACACAGAAGCAGAACACAGAAGAAAGGAAGGAGACAGGAAAAGAGGAAGACAACATGGACATGGCAGCAGCTCAGTCTTCTTCGTTCTATGCTGTAAGCATCAATTTTTTTCCCCATTCATCTCTTTTTGTTCTCCATCTGCCATGGTTTTATGAGTTTATTTTGGTTAATCATTCTTGAACTCGGACAGAGTCTGGAGGCTCGGCCCAGCTCTATTTATTTTGTGCTGGATCATTCAGCTACCAACAGTGACGAGAAGCGAGCAAACGCCCCAAAAAAGGTACTCTTTAGCAATCCTAAAATGTTTGATGTCAATAGTGAAATACTTAATGTCAACATAAAACCTATAACTGCTCCGTCTCCTGCTCTGTCCCCCACAGGCGGAGCAAATTGCCGAATACCAGGATGAAGGCATCTTTGAGTGTGTTTATGAGAACTTTTGAGTTAAATAAACTGGGTTTGACTGATTTTGCTTCATAGCACCGAGCTAAACATCAATGCTTTCCACTGTCAGATATTTCAAGAAAAGTAAAACCAAAAGAAAAAAAAAAAAAAAAAACATCCACAACAAATATTTCAATAAAACTGTGTAAATAATAAATAAACAAAAGTATTAAGAGTAACCTGTAAATGAAGATTCCTAGAGCTTGTGTCACATTGTTATACATCTGATATCTGGATTTAATAAATATTGCTGGATCAGTAACAGATATTTCATTTACTGTTGTTTTTGTGTTCTTGTGACATTTCATACACAGGGATGATGAGCAGATATTCACAGTTGTTTGCTTGTATTGTAGTGGTTTAGTTTGGGTGTTGTTGATATACTTGCACACATAGTATACCAACTATGGACAATATGTTTTATTCAATATATTGACACCTATTGGCACTGCCAGTCCCATTTAAAAATGCCTACAAACCAACATGACCAGCAGTCAGTAAGAAATGCAGAGCATGTCAGCTGTACCTAGTCATTTCTCCCATAGTATGATACAGATATTTATACTTAAATAAGTATCTTCAGTTACATACTAGTAACTTCATTTAACATCAAAGGTCTAATATAAAGTATTGATTTTGTGATTTTATGTTTGAAGGTAATCATCTAACTCCATTTGAGGCGAGCATCATGCATCTCTAAATATTTTTTTACTGGAATTTTTACTACTACTTAGGGCATATCATTCTTTAACATCTCAGAAGCAAACAAATTTTTGCTATTAAACTACGTCATTGTTATGTTGCCAAAACTAAGGAGCTACTTTCTACGTCAAACCAACATAAAGGAAGTATTCCAGTTTTGAGTGACAGTGGAGAAAACAAGAAGGAAAAAAGAGAAACTATTATAATCATGAGACGGTTAATTTAAATCATATAAACTGTTTAACCTGATATGATAATAAAAGCCTCTGTAACCACCGCCGAATATACATATTTTAAAGGCTGAATAATACCGTAATAACATTACCTGTTTAGACGCATCAGCTTAGAAGCACTGTTTTTGGACATTTCCTGTTGGGACACGCGCTACTCATTCGGCATACGCCAGCCAATGAAACCTTGAGAAGACCTTCAGTAAGCCAATCGCAAAGCTCCTGTCAGAATGATTTCCTGGTTTGGTTTGTTTAGCTGTGTCGATCATGGCTGCGGAAGGCGATTTTCTGGCGAGATACAGAGCTGTGTCAAATAAATTGAAGAAGTCAGTAAGACTTTAACTTACTTTGTTTCACTGAAAAGTTGAAAGGAATGACTAGACGACGTTAAGGACAATAACGTTTATTATCTTGACTGCTATATGTAGCATTGAAGGCTAATGCTAACAGTCAAAGCTAGCGGTCGCTGTCCGTTTCTGTCATTCTTTTTTTTTTTCCATTATCTGTGCAATACATGTGTTTGCTTATTTTTTTATTAACTTGACGTTAGCTTTGACGCTTAGTTAGTGGTCGTCGCTGGTTTGATTTCAGGAAAACATGCTCCCAAGCAGTTTATCGTTAGACACATCAACCACAAAAGAAATGTAATAGAAATGTCAGACTTCATAATGTTGAGGTGTAAGACCAAGAAGAATAACATGAATGTGACCAAATGCATTTTTCTTGCATAACAAGCGAGAAAAAAAAATCATTTAACCCTCACCCTGGTTGCTTATTTTTAACCTTAAAAATAAGATTGGACTAAAGAATGGAATACTAGTTTGTTAATGTAATCAAATATCTAAGCATTTGTTGATATTTCTGCTGACAGCCATGTAAGTTATTAAATTAATCCAAATGTGGATCAGTTATATAATAAACTAAAAGGAAAATAGATGTTGTTTCTGTTGCTTGATCTCTATCCCCATTACTCTCTGTGTTCTTATCTAAGAGGTAAGCTGTTGTCATGCTTAAAATTAATCAGTTTAATTTCACAATTTGTTTGCTGTTTTTGTTTTAAGAAACACTCTAAGGTAATAATATCACTCTCTGACTCCCTGAACTTTTGGGGTTTATTGAGGTATTTTATAGTGTTAATATTTCTGTGAAACATGTTTGTTTCCAGGTTTCAATAAATATATGCTGCATTAAAGTTGGGCTTCACAATATTAGAAAATCACATGCTTGTAATAACATTGGTAAACGTTAAGATGGCAACATCATTTGCTCTAAATCCCCGTATTTTTCACTCTTCTATTTCTAATCTGTGCTTCCAACATTGTGTGATGTGACCTGTATCATGTTTGGTATTGTAATCTGTGTCAGGTGTGAACATTTAACTGCATTGAGACTACATTCAGTAGGTTTATTGGCATGCAAAGTACGACCTCATTCCAAACAACCCTTTGCCTTATTGTTGTTGTGTGCACTGATATTAACATGTTGCTATATTTCATGTATCCCTAATCAAACTCTTAAGTCTTCATCACTGTCAGATTTAAGCCCTGTAACACATAACAGGTCAAAGATTAATCCAGAGCTTCACTTCAACTAATCATTTGATGTAAACGCTTCTGGTTTTGCTTTCTCATTGCAGACGTTTTCTCCGGAAGCCAAATGTAGCTGAAGCCAGTGAGCAGTTTGGTGAGTCAATCCGTATCCAGGATTGAAGATTATCTGCTGTTTATAACATTCGCTTCCATGAGATAGGTGTTTTTTTCACCTGCATAGCTTCTTAAAAATTAATCTTGTGCCATATTTATAATTAGTCCTTACATAGAAAACTTTTCTTTATGAGTAAGATTTCTCTTTCTTCTAGCAGTAATGTTTGCCAAAACTAAGCATAAACTTGTAACCTGCTGCTTTTAGAACTGCCTTTATATCAGAAAATGACTATTATGTGTCTTAACAAACGTCTATAAAAAGGCTCAAATAACTTAAGTCCCATTGAGTTAGTCTATTCTGTTTTTCTCTTCTACCAAGTTTCCTGGCCAAACAAAGATGTTCATCAGGAGGCTGTCAAGGCTTCAGCGGAGCAGTTACCTGAAACAGAAAATAGACAAAAAGAGGCATTCATGGTTGTCAAATTCTGTGTCTGCAGATTGTCAGGATATCAGAGACAGATTTATCTTCATGGCTACATAGGTTTTAATTGTAGCAACAGTTAAAGATTGAGATGGATCTAGTCAAACCATGAAGAACAGCTGAAAATCTGTCTCTTTGTGAGACAGTTTTGACTGATCCAATTTTATATCGTCTGGTTTCTTAGCAGCTTATAGCTGCCACAGAGCTGACAGGAAATAATGTTTACAATATTTAAGTAAAGAATAGAATAATTGTGCCATGGGTTGTTCATCATGACCCTAAAGACCAAACTGATCACAGGGCAACAGCAAAAGTAATTGTTAGCATAAAGGTACTACTGTTATATACAACAAACACGGCAGGTTAGTAGGGTTGGATGTTCCTGTAGAGGCATAAAAAAGACCAACAATGCACCAAATTCAGCATTAAAGTACAAAGAACAGTTTTAAAATGTGTTTGCTCAACATGGACAGAAAAAAAGCTTGCTTTAATTCTTCATCGTGTGTCTTTCCTTTCAGTTTAGCTGTCCTGATTTTCAGGATGAAGGTTGTGTGTATCCTGCACACGACCCTCATGTTTTTCCACAAATATCTTTAACAGCTCTGTTAGGGTGAGAAATGTCTGAACAGGACACCAGCGCTGTCACTTGGTCTGCCCCTGTGATAACGGGGAGCAGATGTTTTAGAACAGTTTCACTGTTTGCCTCTTCTGTTTCATTGTGTTTTTCCCTTCTGCATGCGTGCTTCCAGGTCAGCTGGCGAAGGAGCTGAAGCAGCAGGACTGTCTTCAGTATGCCGCCTTCTGTAACCTGGCCATGGCTCGGTGAGCACACACAGCTAAGGTTGAATTTTAATGTTGTTTGGACCTCCTTATGGTTATTTCAGTCTGCTGTTCATTTGGTTGTGATGGCGACAGAATGAGATATTTTGGGACGTTTTCTTCAGAGGGTTATATTGACGTATTGTTGATATTTGATGTTATTGGATTTGACAGGTTTATGTATTTGATACCCAGTATAATAATGCATCTACCTCCATATATTTGTCTACATCGTTACATGTTTTTAATTTTGTTTTACTACCTGGAGCAGTATTTGTGTCTCGGAGTGTTTGCTGTGTGAGCCAGCTGAGTTTGGCTCCAGTCTTTGGCTGACTCTAAGCTACTCTTTTGAAACAAACATGGCAGATAAAGCGTCTTACTGCTGCCAGATGAACCTGGTTTTAAATGTTCTAAGTTTTCTAAGTCTGAAGTGGATCCTAAAAACTAAGCGAAGTTATACTGAGGTAGATTTTGTTACGCAACAGCAATGTGCCATGTATGAGCAGCTACATGGGGGCTGATCAAAGCTGGCGGCTGCACTCAGGGGTTGGACGAGTTGTGTGTCTGCTACCTTCAAACTGTGGTAATTTTAGTCGAGACTATCCTACTCAGAATCTAAATACCAGGTATTAACAGCCTTGCTTCCAGCTGTCCATTTGTAATGAGCTTGCAAAATAGAAAGGTTAAAAAGTGCAAAGGTTCCAAACATTGGAGCGTTGAATTATAACATGACAGCATTATATTTGCTTTTATTGATTATTTTTTGTAAAACTGCAGCATAAATGAAAATGTAGCTCTGTTTTTTTCACTTGTAATTGGGGCTGTTTTACATAAATGATATTTGTACGACAATATAGTACTCTCATGCACACTTCTTATTTTTTTTTCAAACCTCTGTGTTTTGCGTTCTGACCCTCACCTATAGTCATAAGAAACATTACTAAAAGATGAGCTGACTGGACTCTGCATTAGAGACAAGCTGATATGCTCTATCTAGGGAACTTGTAGTAGAGCTGCTGCTTCTGTGCGTCGAAAAGATATTTTTTTGAAAGGTCTTGAAATCCCCCAGAATGAGCTGTGAAGCATCACTGGGGAGGAAGGATTTCTGAATTTTTCTCCTGAACCACCTATAACCTCGGCAACCAGATTTCAAATAAGCTGAGTTGGATGGATGTCTTGGATTTAAGATGCCAGTTGCATATGGACAGCACTCTCTACTGGAAGTACCTAAAATTGCAGTTTACTGTAAGAACTTGAGTCCAACATTATTGCTTGACTTTGCTGTAGCTCTAACTATGTAGATTCAGCTGCTTCAGTGAAAGTTTTCCTTAAAGATGCTTACAGAAAATTTTTATCACTTTGGAAAATAACGCTGGGTCACTGCACCATTTTTATTTTTTTTTTCAGCGACCAATAAATGTGACAATTTCAAAATGACTCAAATCACTTTTGCATTCAGCTCCATATATGTTTTTTTTATTTTTTTATTATTTATTTGTGTACAGGTGCGAGCAGACCCTGTTTAATGCTCCTGGAGAAGCGCTGGCCTTAACTGACGCTGCACGTCTCTTTCTGTCATCTGAGAAGGAGATCAGAGCCCTGCAGGCTCAGGGCTTCGACGAACACCTTCAAGCTGCCCTCAACTGCTACAGTTTTGCCATTAAGGTCGGCTGTGTAACAGCAGCAGAACTCCGTTCGGTGTAAAATCTGAAAACAGATGGGAGTCTGACTGCATTCTTGTGCTGTGACTGAATGCTGATGTGAAAATGTGTTACAGGTGTACATTGAGATGAACCAGCCTGTGATGGCAGCCAGCCTGTGTTTGGAACTTGGCAACGCGCTCAAGGTTTGATCGTTGCTTCCAGCTGTCCCGTATGATTAATGAAGAAGGTTTTCATTTTTGCTTTAAGGGTCACGTAAGCCACTTGGCGCATCAGTCTTTTCTCCATCCTTCTACAGGAGATGAACAGACCGGGAGAAGCGATCGTTCACTTCCAGAGGGCTGCGGAGTTACAGGCGCAGACGCCTATAGAAGCTCTGCTGTCCATGGGAGAGATCGCCACGTGTAAAATCCTCACACGTGAGTTGCGTGCGCTCATTCGAATGAGATCATGTCGTTTGCGGTACGTCGGGCTCAATTCCAGATGTTTGACTCTGTATTCAACTCCTCTGATTTGCAGGTGACTATGACGGTGCTTTGTCGGTGTTCACAGAGATGCAGCTGATGTGTCAGGAGAGAGGACTGCAGCTGCCAGGCACCACAAGCCCTATTGGTGAGGCTCCGACCAGAGCCTACTGGTCACCATTCTCAGATGCTCAGACTTTTGTATTGTTCTATGTTGTCTCTAGTGTTGTTTATTCCTGTGATTGAACTGAAAAAGCTGACCAGTTTCTTTTGTTTCAATCAAAAGGCGCCTTTCTGGACATTGTAGCAAAATGTGAGATATCTAGAGTTCTGCTGCTGATGTTACTTGAGGTAAGCTTCGAGAAAAAAAATTGCTATTGTTATGTAAAGACACTTCTGACATGTTTTTGCGCCAAACACTAGGGCCTTCTAAAAGTATTCACACACATGCAAGTCTTTCACAATGCATAAGCAATCATACATTTCAGTCTGATAATTAAATTTTCCAAGTACAAAACAAACTTGCGCAAATTTGTGAGGTGAAATGAAACTGAGACATTGTTTTCAAAAGTGTGGTGTGAATTTTTAGTCAGCCTTCCTGAGTCCGTGCTTTGTAGAACCGCCTTCTGCTGCAGAAGATGGTTCTATGAAGGCAGTGTTTATACCAGATTTGCATGTAAAGAGAGTGAAATTTTTGCCTATTCATCTTTGAAAATACATCAAGGTCAGTTATCCTGCAATTAATTTACAAATAAACGACCCTTAACCGTTAAAGCTCTAAAAGAGCAAAGCATTTTCAGGCATTAAAACAGCTCAACTGCTGCAGGTCATCACATTTTAATGGAACTGCCTCAGTGTGTGTGTGTTTCTTTGCAGCCTCCACCTCAGAAGTTACTACCAGAACATGCCCAGACCCTGGAGAGGTACGCATGGGAGTCCTTTGACCCTCACAGCCAAGGTAGGCACTCCTTAATACTTAACTGTTTGGGAGAGTTGGAGGGGAAAAAGTGAACGATTTTAGTTCCCGTCAAACTCTGAGCATGAATCAGGCGAATGACCCTGGCAGTGGTGTAAATATGAATGCTGTTTGCTCTTTCAGTGACCTTCCTGCCTGAGAATATGTTCCTGCTTCTGCAGTCTGTAGTGGTGAGTTTTGTGATACGTGCACTTGGCCAAGTCAAAAGGTTCCTGACCTTTTCCGCCTCGCACACAGAAGTTGTTTTTCGTAGCCTCTACATGACAGTGATTAATGTTTTGGTTGCATTTCCCCCTTTGGCAGCATAATTACTCTTCTCTATTTGGCACCTATGTTGCTAGACTTTTCATAGTATCTTTCAGGTTCTCGCAGTTAATATTTTGTGTTTTTTATTTGTACAACCACACAGTAGTTTATTAGAGTTTTATCAGCTCAACATGATGGTGAAGTGGAAGTAAAATGACAGAAGGTTGTTTTTTTTTCCTCTTAGCAGTGAAGGTTCATCCTCCGGCAGGAAAAAGACTCTAAATATAAAGCTAGAGAGCTGGGCAATAAGTCAATAACAATAGCTGCTGCAATAGACATGCAATTAATATCAATAAAAAATATGTCCAACAGAATGTTCAATAATTTCACTTAACTGTGTTCCAGAACCACAGAGCATTCTGGGGGATGTAGGCAAAGGAAAGGCTTTATCCACTCAAGCTCTCACGGTCAGCTAAGCAACGTTGGTGGTATCAACTAACTCACTCGCTCTTTGGTTGCCTAGCAGCAACCTGTTGAGTAACTTGCGCAGCAGTAGTTTCAGGTTTTGCCAAAGTAACTCACAAATACTTGATAAAAAACAGTGTGGAGCGAAAGGAGAAAATTAGTACAGCAACTGTGGATAAAACAGGAAAGGAAAGGAAAGTTTGGCTGTATTTCAGATTTTTAAAATAATTTTTTAAAAAATGTATGAAACAGTATTGATATTGACTGATATGAAAGCCTTATATTGTGGCAAATTTTCAACCGACCCTAAGTTATAGTAGAAAGACTGATCAAAGTATAAATACGTCTTTTACTGGCCTACACCTAAATATATTGACGGTGTTGGTTTGCAGCTGTAATTACACCAAAAGGTGCTCGTACTTCTACAAAGTACTAAATTAGGCAGCAGAATAGTGAATGCATGTCACTCTTTTTCAGGGTTTAATTTGTAAATAAAAAAAGTGTTTTTCCTTCCACTTCTCAATTATGCATTACTGTGTGCCAGTCTGTCTCAAAAATCTCCCCAAAATTCCCAATGAAATAGACCTTTGCAATGTGACAAGAAGTGGAAAACGTTCAAGCTGCTTGACTAATACAGCAAGGCTCTGCATAAGTCGAATACCTTTAATAAAATAAGAGTTTCTGTTGTTGTTATGCTGCCTAAGCTCATGTTACGAGGCAGTAAACATAAAAATATGAGACGCTAACAAGCTCATTTGAATCTGTAGTTGTGTTTTTATTAGTGCGGTGTCTAACAGCAGATCTGTTCTGCAGATGGCGTGTCAGGAGAAAGACACAGAGTCCCTCAAGTCCTTGCAGACTGAGCTGTGGTGAGCACTCATAAATGTCTCTTTCCATCATGTGATCTGCACAGAGAAGCATTTCCAGGCTTCGCCATCATTTTCCAATATTGATCACATGTTTTTGTGGCTCTTCTCTCTGCAGGCCCTTTCTGACGGCAGAGCAGAATCACCTGCTCCACCTGGTGGTTCTGGAGCGAATTGCACCGTCTGGTCAAGGGATTTAGCACAGCCTGGCTTTTACTCACTTCCTCTGGGAACAATACTGTGTGTAATGGAATATTCCCGTTTCTGAGCGGTCTGTTGTAAGACCCGAAGAAGGGTTGTTTTCACGGTTTAGGAACTCTGGTAGAGACATTTTTTTTATGTTTTATTCACTCATTTCAACCTGGACCAATTCTTATACAATGTAAAAGTGAGGTTGTTTGAGGTAAAACACAGCTTCTGTTTGTTTTAATTGACTTTATTAGTAAAAGACATGGCTTAGATTCCAATGTAAATACAAACAAATTGTCTAATGCATAGTTCTGTTAAATGGTAAAACGTAACACTTCCGCTCTTCATCCCTGGATCGTTTTAAGGTTCACTTGTACAAACGTACTTTACATAAGATAGCAGCCGACTACAGACGGAAAACAAAACATAGCTTAAAAAAATACACTCAACACAAAATGCTACAAAAATATAATTGGTTACATTGTACATAGACGTAGAAGGTATATACCATACTTGTAAAATAATGAGAAACGATTAAATGTAATGTGAAGTAAGGCTTTTGTTTCAAGAGTGTTCATTGTTATTGCTGTTTAGGCAAGTCGCTGTACCCTCTCAGATACAGGGCAGTAGTAACCATCAGCCTCACGACACAATTTCCTCACATGATGGATTCACTCGACATATCTTTCTAAAATACAGTATATCCCAGGAGCTTCTTCTGAAGGTGCTCATCTTTTCACATCAGAACTTTGTTAGAAACTTTAGTTTTTAGCTCAGCAACAGAAAAGATGAATGATCCAACGCTCATGTCTTAGGACGTCAGCAACCGTTGTAGAATAAAACCTGGACATAAGCTGCAATTCTGATCAGAGGTTAGATCTACTCATTACAGGAGTAAGTTTCATATAATTTTTTTTTCTTTTCCTTTTTTTTTTCCCCCAGGACAGGATGATGCTTCATGTAGCTTCAGGAATTTTTAAAAGACAAGAATCTGATGCACGAGTTTGAATAAACACTCAAAAATAAATATGCACCCTCACTGACCTTTTGGTATAATTCTGGCTGGATACTTCTTATCAAAATGGTTCATTCAAATTAGTTGGTTTTCAGGAAGAGCCCCATCTTTTAAGCACAGAACACACATTTCCAATTGGGTTACGGATTCCCAGGACCTTATTTTCTCATCCTGCTTTATCCGTTCCGAAATAAAAAAATTGAGCATTTAGGTGTAGGACGGATTAGCGAAAATTCACAACAAATTCAAAATTGTTTCCATTTTTGCTTAACATAGAAATTAGCTCAGCAACCTGAAAATTGGGGAATACTGAATGCCTGCCAATGAGGAGTGTGTGAACAGTTCTGACTGGATCTGTACCACTCGCAAATTAAACTTGCATGATCCGATCAGACATGAGCGCGGCGGAAATCTAGTCAGTACAGTCAGAAGAACAGCAAGTGACATTTCACACAAACTTTAAAATACTGATAACGTCTGGACTGAGTTCCCAGACCTACAAGTAGCTACATCGCAGAGATAAATGATTAATTAGTTAAGGTTACACAGATGAAAGCTCCTTATCTTACCCACTTACAGACCCACTCTCCAACTCCAACTTGTTAAGATCAAATCAAGAGTATTGGCTCGTTAGCATTCCAACATATTCCTAACCGAGGATGAAGCTGACAAGTCTTGAAATGACTGAAAGGACAAAGGAGCACAGACTCCGACCTCCTCCGATTCAGTCATTCCTCTTCCGCAGGACGATGTAGGTGATGGTGAGGAAGAGAGTGAGGACGAAGGAGATCCACGCCAGGATGTAGCTGTGCCCGTACCCTCCTTTTTTCTCAGTGGTGTGAAGCTGCGCTGTGTAGATCGAGGCTGCGGTCATTATGCACAGGCCTGCAGGAGAGGAGGAAGGAAGGAAATGGGGAGTGATGATGCACAGAGATGAGATTTTTTAGAAGTAGTCATGTTTTCTCTGAAAAGGAAAAAAGTCAACAGCGGCAAGATTGTTAAAGAGGACTTGTGTACAGCTCCAGGCCATTCAGTTCAAACAGTAAAACCATTAATGTAAGGTAGATCCTGATATATTTCAAACTTTTATTTCTGTTCATTACGATGATTATTATAAGTAGGGGTTAGCAATATACTTTGTGTTATTATACCCATACATACCCATTTGTAATGCGCTTCTTTAGGACACAAGTCACACACAAAAAAGTGTGTGTGACTAAATTAAGAATCTGATGATTAGTGATTTAAATCACTAATCTGCACACAGTAATTACATCTAGTTATATTTTGAAATTTATTGATATTTATTGACACTCTCAATGCTAAAAACAGTGGAGAAAATAGTAAACCTAACAATCCCAACAATACAGAGAGTTTGGGGCTATTTTAAGCATCATTAGTTTGAATTTATTTTGACAACGCTAAATCAACATTCTTATCGTGATTTTTAAAAAAATGATCGCTGTAAATGATAAGCAAAGCCAAACCCTAACTACAAGACCGAGGTTCTCACAATGTTACAATCTTACATCAGACCAGTAAATACCAGCTATTTCAAGATGTCGGCCTACAGGAAAGCATATCCATCTTCTTGGTTCTTGGTCTGGCTGCACTGACCTTAGACCTCTGGAAAACCCTCTGGCTTAACAGAAGGAATGTAAAAAGCTGTTTTCTGAACGCTTCTCTTTGTGCTGGCTTTTGAAACGCTGACTCTTCCACCAGTCCACATTGCAGCAATCTACCTCAAGCCTTTGAACAGACTGTGGTTATCCCTGTTACTGGTGCAGATTTTCCTAGCACACGTTTTCCTTCCACTCAGCTTTCAATTATCATGCCTGGATAAAGCACTCTGTGACGAGCAAGCTTTTTTTTTTTTTTTACAAATGACCTCTTGTGGCGGTTCGTCCTCAAGGAAGATGTCGGTAACTATTTCTTGGTCAGCTGTGAAGCCATCAGGTGTCCATATAGTTGCCTGCTGATTACTGATTGTTTATTTCCTTCAACAATCTGGGCCAACACGATCCGTTAGAAGTAGGAACTGCCACCAAAACATCTAAAAGGATCACACCGATTATAGTCATGTTTAAAATGCATGCCATATTCAAGTATTTTTGATGTGGTTACTCAATGCATTGCAGTACATGGCTGTGCACTAAAAAAACAAATAAATAAATAAAACCTCTGGAGGCTTCCAGGATGGGAAAATCCAATTGTTTTGAGTCGTGACTGAAGCAACAAAGCTTTGGAGCCTTGAATAATGTAACATCCCAGGCATTCTCAGCTCACTGGCAGCTGTTTGGTGAGTTACGCTTCAACTAAATCTTTGCTTTTGAGTTGAAAAAAAGGAACACGTTAAGACACGATCTTTTTTTACACTCAGTGATTTCGAACGTCGTTCTTCTCTATTGTTTATTGTTGCTACATTGTCATGCTTTCACACAATAAAGCAAACACGGTCACAGCATTTGAGGACGTCACTCTTACTTTAAAACGCCTTAAATGTTTTACTTTCTCACTTCCTGTGAGATGAAAATAGACGAGTTCATGATTCCTAAAAGTCGATGATGTTTCTGTGTATTACCACCTGGTCAAATTCTTTAGTCGAACAGAAACATGAGTCTGAAACTGACCCACCCTTCTGTATCCCCCACTGGGGATTGTATAGACATTGGAGGAGTCTTTGGGTGTTGCCTGAGATAAAAAAAAAAATAAAATAAAAAAAAATCCTAACCATTGTCTGATGCATATGTGCATCAGACAAAATAGTCTTAAAACATACCGAAAGGACTGAGACAAGTTGAATTTACGAGGATCTTGTTAATGAGTCTACAGTTAAAAGAGCTGAGTGAGCTGGCAGATCGACAGAAAACGCGGCCCAGCCAAAGGCACCGACAGCTGAAACAATGGAAAGGACGATAAAACTCCTGGAAGATATCTGAACAGTGATTGTTCCCAGATAGATGAATCTCCCATCTTGTTTGTAGGAACAAACAAGTTGGGAACAAACTGCTAGGCGTCAGAATGGGCCAGGGTGAAAGGTTTTCCCAGCAACTCGTCTGGCTATAAAAGGGACAGGCTCTTTCACATTTTGGCATTTTACAAACACAAACTTCAAAGTATGTCATTTAGGTTTTATGTGATACAACAACACAGCTTTGGACACATTTTTTAAATAAAAGAAAATTAGTTAATACTTTGCCACATGACCTGTTCCCTCAACTACAGCTGTGATTCTTTTAGGGTATGTCTCTACCAGCTTTGAACATGTACAGACGTGAATTTTTACCCATTCTTCTTTGCAAAATTGTAGAAGCTTTGTCAGATTTGGTGGAGAACATCAAGCATTAAATTCTAAGTCTTGCCACAGATTCTCAACTGGATTTTGATCCTGACTTTGACTGGGTCACTCCAACACATGAATGAACTTCTTGGTGTTTGTCAGGGGGTTGTAGTTCTACTCGAAGCTAAATCTCTGACTAGTCTCGAATCTTTAGCAGCCAGGCGTGCTGTATATTTAGCTCCATTCTTTTACCAATCCGCTCTAACCAACTTTCCTGTCTCTGTTCAACACCAGCTTCCCTTAGCATGATGCCACCACCACTATGTTTCACATGGGGATGCTGTTTTCAGGAGTATATTGTTAGTTGTCTGTCACTGTGTTCACTTGTGTTCTCTAACAAACCTGTTGGGCCTTCGTGAAACAGCTAGATTTAAACTGAGATTAAATTACACACACGGACTGTTTGCCAATTACGTGACTTTTGCAGGCAGTTCATTGCACTGGATTTTATTTTAGGGTGTCAGTGTGAAGGAAACTGAATAAGAATGCAAGTCATGGTTTTAGATGTTAAATTGTAAAAAAAATATATTTTATGCTACTCTGTGTGGCTCTATCACATAAAAACCAAAAATGTGAAAAAGTATTTATAACACACTGTATGCTGCGCCAAAACTACTGTTGCGGTCAGCTGTAAGTATGAAGGACCAGGAAGAAAAGTGCTCACAATTTATAACTTAATAACAATCTACATAATGAGCAAACATAAGCTGTCATTTACAGCTTAGGATTTGCATCTCATTTGAGCTGATCTGTGTATGGAAGCTCAAGCATCACATGTTTTCTCTGACCTTTAAAACATGATCTCAAACAAGTTGTTATTCATTTTTAGTCATTTAGCCTTATGGCTAAATGACTAAATAATAATGCATTTTTTTGTAATGCTACAAAATCTCATATTTATTTCTGCTTGAATGTTTTATTTTTTTTCAACCGTCTGCATCGTTCCGTTCCGAAGGCATCGAGGTTTAATGGCATTATTGACCTCGGTCAGCCAAGCATGTGGCATCCGTAAGAAACAAAATCCAGCGATATGAAACAGGGACATGAATCAATATCTCTCACAGCAGCACTCTGCATTTGACTCTAGGTTACTTACAAGCGATTAGCTGTAAAATGCCAGTGAAGATGAACCTCTGCCCTTTGGGCAGGGTAAACAGCTGAGCCACGAACACAAACAGGGCCAGGATGGTGAAAACGCAGGCCAGGACCGAGGTGGCCTGCACCGACTGGAGGAAGTCTGCAGTGAGACGGAGAGTTTAAAGAAAAAAAAACAACAAACAAAACTTTTTTAATTAACACCGCTGATGTTAATTTTTTTTTTTTTTTTTTTTTGTATTCAAACCTGATTGGACATCTGAGTATTTCTTCAGATCGCCATAATGCCAGTCTAAGCCTATTAAGTTCCACCTGCCCCACAGGTCTGTGTATTCATTGTCAGTAACCCACCAGGCCTGAAAACAAGAATAAACGTCAAAACATACAGAGGCACATCATGGTTACATTGCAAACATTTGGAAGTTGTATTGCCGGCAAAGGTTTCTTTCCTCCTCATCTTGTTTTTCCCTCTAATGTGTGTGTGCGTGTGCGTGTGTGTGTGTGTGTGTGTGTGTGTGTGTTTATCAGTGTGGGTAGACCAATTCACTGTTCTCTTACAAAGCTTTTTTTATTATTGTATACACATTGCTCTGCTTGTTTTTGTGCATGTGGAGGTTTGAAGATCTGCAACACAGTGGGCTGCGAAAACATATTTTGACATTCAAGTCAGGCTTTATTCTCGATGTGTTACAAACTTGCACCGTGAGGCCAAAGATGCATTGAAAGGCAATGTTGAAAACTTAGGCTGTTCTGAACTAAAAAAAATACTGAGGACAGATATAATTTAATGAGATTAGTCAGACTTAAATCAATGTGAAGGATGTTTCCTGAAGGGCTATCCCATTGTTGTTAGCCATGTGTCTTTGTGTAAGCTAATATCATGAGTTCTGAATATGAAGGAGTGTTTTAAGCTTTCCACATTATAGTTATTTTTGAGACTCTTATTGCTAAGTGGAAAAGGAAATTGTACTTAAGTCTCATAATTAAGGGTCAACTAATAGTGAGACTTCTACATCTGGAATAAAGATCGGCACTAAGTGATTACAGAGACAGGCTAACTGTTGGCCAATACTGACGCTAAAGTTGGCATCTACTTGGAAGCTTCCTTTAAAACGTAAACTAATGGATGTCTTACAGTTTTTAAGGAATCTGGAATGTATTCCACTTTCAAGATTGTTTATTTCAGATATCTAGACTGATCAAACGTTAACTGGATAAATTTATATTAAACAATGATTCTTTAAAACCTTCCCTCTATTTGTCAATGCTTGTTTGGCATCAGGGCCCCATTGTAAGCTATAAAGTGAAAAATAATGGGCAGAGGTCAGTAAAGACACCAAATGAGCAAGAATGTAGAATTTCTGAATGAACAGAGCAGGAAGTGCTACGCCTCAGTTCTGTTGCCTCTTGTGATGTCATCATCCAAATTGAAAATAAATTAGCAGGGATTTTTGTTATTCAGTGCAATTTTTTAAACTCCTGCAGCTTTGTTTTTGCCATCCATACAGATCAGTTAGTAGGAGGAAAAAATCACTTCTGGCCCCCCGTAAGTAAGGAAATAAAAACTACTCACGTTATCAATGGTGGCCACTAGGAGTAGGATGACGGTGGTGATGTGCAAAACGACGATCCCTGCCAGCACCAACATTGTGACCCTCTGAAAATTAATAAATGAGAGGAATGCGAACGGATGCACATCACTACTTATTTTCCACTCACACGCGCTTTATAGGACGTATCAATTAACACACAGCACGAGTTCCAGTTATACTATTTAACATTGAAAGACGTTGAAAACAGAGAGGAGAGAGACAGAGAGAGCCATTACATGCGAATCCCAACACGCCCCGGGAGTCAGGAGGATTTTTGAACAACATCTGGAGTCAGACACGTCGCACAGTCAGGCGGTTTGACGCTCCAAAGCGCTTCATTTTACAACTCAGTCCTATTTTCTAGCAACTTAAAGTCAATTCCACCCCAATTACGTGCTCTGAAAACTACTGATCTTCGCTTATCTTCTCGTTTTCGCCGCCTTCCGCAGTTTCCGTGGACCAGAAAGGCGCGTTTGTTTGGACGTGTTTGGGCATTCCCAAATGGGACCCCCTCAGTTATACACACACGCGCGCACGCATGCACGCACGCACACACACAGGCCCGACACCGAAGTCAACAACTTTAGAAAGAGCGCGAGAATCCAGCAAGGCAAAAACGACTCACAACTCTAACTTGCACAAAAACAATTATGACTATTTTATTTGTGCATCCTCTTTGGCGCACTTATTGTGCTTGTTTTGCCCTTCAGCGCTTTTACAATGCACTCGGCTAACTTTATCTCTCTTTATATAATAGCAAATAAGACTGATAACACAGTTCCGCAGAGTACGTCCGGTAATCTAGGACTTCTCCGAAATAGAAACAGAATGAGTAAAAGTTACCTGAAAGCGCTTCAAGTCTCGGCGCGGCAGCTGCTTGGGAATGTGTAAAAGTGTGTCCCCACCCTGCCTCTAATTCTCAACACACACATCTCCCTGTTTTCTCACTCTCTTTCCACTCCTTTTTACTCTCCCCTCTTAGCCCCACCCAGAAAGTCTCAAATATAAAAATATATAGCCTAAGTACATATTTTTTTTCAATAAAAGAAAGACTCCAACCACGGAAATGCTTTCATGTTGTACTTAAAACTGTGCGTTAAACGGGTCGCACCTAAAAATCTGACTTTGTGATGAGTTTGTATTTTCAAATGTTTGAGTCGAGTGGCTCAACTTTCCCCATGTGTTGATGGAAGTTAGAGGAAGAATCCCCTGTAACTTCCATTTTCTGTGCCATTGTGCACCCAGAATAACTTCTGCAATGATGGCAGAGTTGTAGCCAGTGGAGCAGCGCGATCTGAGTCCATCTTCTGTTAAACAACCACACTCTGATGGTGACATTTAAAGCGTGAGGGGAAAAGCAAAAGAGAAGACAATAACTAGAAGTCTACATTTCATGCGTTTCAGCAACATGGCTCCTGTTTTGGATCAACTTTATCAAAAGTATTAGTATGATCATTTCTGTCCCAGCTGCAAACTAGCAACCCACAGCATGACTCTGCTGCCACCGTGTTTCACCCTGGAGAGCTGGCCAATCGTGTCCAAACATGTTGCCACATGGTTGAATCTTCTAATGTTAAAAATACTCAAAGGACACAATTTTGTCCAGTCAAAAATTCTCAAATCTTTTTAAAGTTTCTATTTTCTTTACCTGCTCAATAATAAACTATCCATCAAACCATAAAGTATGCCCATTCACCAGTCTGTAAATCTAAAACATAACGGGTCTCACACATCTGCTACAGTATAAGAAAGGCTTGCAGTTTCTGAATTTTTTAAAATCAGATTTGGGTAAAAATAAATAAATAAATAAGATGCTCGTTAATGATGTATACTTTGACCTGTACAAATTACCCAAATATAGCCTTTCCAGAGTTTGTTTTTAAAAATGTTTAACTGTCCAGTTGCTGGTGAAACCTGATGTAAATAATGTTTTATTTTTAATTGAACTGCTTTATTTTTTGTGCTGTTTATAACTTTGTGGTCATAGTAAAAGTAAGTAGGTTGTCAATGTGGACAACCTACTAAGGTTGCATAAAGTTGACATGTCTGATGAATAAAGAAATCTTAATATCAACAACAGCTGAGATCTGAAAGGACTGAAATCGTTTACTTACCGAATGACAAAATTTATCTTCCAAAAAGTTGACCCAGACTAAGTTTAGGTTCCTGAAACCGTGGCAACCCCAATAGGAACTTATGAATAACTTATTCCTGGAAGAAAGGCCTTTCTGCTTTACATTTTCAAAATAATTTTTCACTCAACACCAGTACACAAATAGTACATTTTGCTTCAACATTTTACCTCATGGAGTTCCCTGTTATGAAAAAGAGATCAATTTCAGTTCAATCCATTCTTTTTACAGTTCATTTTTGCATGAGGGCCAGGTTCAGCGTAAATAGCCACAGAAGTCAATGCAAATTATCTTCTAATGTTGTATGACAGCAGTTATAAAAGAAAATATGCATGAACCTCTGCGAAATTCTTGAGATTAGGGAATCCCTGTAAGAATGTGGTTCAGTGGAAAAGCAGTTCTGGTTATTTGTGAGTTTGAGAGAATTTGCATGATCCCAAACATCCCAAAGTGTCTGTGCGTGTGTGCTTGCTAAAATAAAAATATTTTCAAAAGATTAAAACTATGACTGTGAGCTGCTCAGTCTATGGAATTTTTCATGCATTCATGAGCTTTATGAACGTTCAGCAGCTACAGTATGTTGATCGAATTATGCCAGAACCACATTTATAAGTTCATCAACAGTGTCAACAGGCTCATCAGGGAGAAACACTGCAATTAAACCTCGAGATTCATTGTCGTAGCAATGAACTAAGACAAAAGTTCTCATCAGAGCTTTGCTTTGACTGAATGTTTAATATCTTATTTTTTTTCCCCACAGAATGATGTGTTTTGAATATAAGCAGGCCCTGCAGGTCACCAAATCTTCTGTTTTTCATGATGTCAAGGTAAAGAGGTTCAGTTCCTCGTAAAGTTGTTCATATCTCTTGATTTTTATTTTTATTTTTTTGCGTTTGATATGTTCCAATCACAACCTTCAGATTATCATGGATCTTGATCCATCTTCCCATAACTCAAACCAGCTCCCCCTGTGCCTGCTGAAGAAAAGCATCTCCATATAGTAGAGGATTAAATATTATGATTCATCAAGCTGTTTGTTATGTTTTCAATTGGATAATACCCCTCAGTCTGAATCTTCATGTCTGCAGCAAGAATCGTCTTACAGAAAAGCTGTTTCTGAGGCCCAACTTCCTCTCCCATGCCATAATTTTGTTAATTGCAGATCCTACAGAGCGGCGCCATATATGGAGATCCCTTTGCGAAACATCTTTGGCAGATTACAGCACAGAACCTGTTAGACAATAAAGCACTTTGTTGTGACTGTCTACCTAAAATTCTAATAAAATGCATTGAAGTTTGTTCTTGCAAAGTCACAAAGTGTTTAAAAGTGTCAGGGGTATAAATATATAGTTGCAAGTCCCGTAGCTGTAAGAACATTCCTCAGTGCTGGTGTCTCCTAGTCTTCTCTGAAGGTCTCCATTAAATAAGAGAATCATCGTCTTAGACAGAGAATGACAGTTATTATGTCCCTTGCCTCTGAGCTGGCCAGCATTTCTCATTGTTTTGGAACATTTCTGTTTACCCTATAAGCACCAAGCCAGAAGTTGCTGAAAACCAGAAGGCATTTTTTTTTTTTTGGCTCTGTCTGTCTTCAAACTGAAGATAAAGGGTTATATATTGGAAAAGTAACCAGTTTACAGGTCTACTGAAGTTGGAAACTTGGATTTAACTCTGTGTTTCCTGTGTTACATATCAGGGCTGCACAAAATTAGGAAATTAAGTGATATGCAATAGCATGGATGCCTGTCGTGATGAAAAAACATTTTGCTAAACGATGTTAATGTTTTTCTCATTTGCATCCATTGCAAACAGAATGCAGGTGGTGAGTAGTCTATCCAGGAAACTTTGAAAAATGAAACCCATTATTTATAGTTCAACAACATGGTTTCATAGAATACGTTGGAATTATACATCTAAGTAGTTTTCTTAATTACTTTACCAGAACATCTTGGTGATTTTCTTTAACACTGACTGCTGCATCAAACAACAAACATCAGAAATCGTATAACTGGTGAGCCAGACAGCAACGTATGACGTGATTAGCTAATATTTTTTGCGGCCCGTAGTTATTGGTGACATGATTATTATGCAAGTGAAACTGCAAGAACTATTCATTTTCAATGTTCAATACTTTTCTCCCCTTTTTATATAATCTCATTGTTTTTCAGGCACTAACATCATAACAGGCCTGTATAATGAAACATGCCCTGTCTCTAGCATTCCTAAAATTCTGGTACTATAACATCAGTGAAAACTGAAGTTAATCAATTTTTTTTATTTATTTTTTATCTTATGCCAGCCTGAGGAATGAATAGTAAATACTTTATATTTACTCTCAGTAACAGAAAGGACTTCATTAATCTCAATATTCTATGTTTGTGAATATAGAATATAGCATTTGTGCAGTAGAATACATTTCATTCAAATACACATAATCAAACTGTCACAGAGTGGCTTCTTGAGGAGCGCGGCTATCTGACAGCCGGCGATCTCTCAGAGAAACTGGCCTGGACTGATGAAGTCCTGCTCTGAGTACTACAAAGGCTGCTTTATTCTGTCTGAGCCGGGAAGGGTGCAGACGCATTCACTTCCTCTTTTGCTGTGTCTCACTCTTTTCCTATTTTGTTGACAGTAGAGTTTCACTCGGCATGAACAGACCGACGACTTAGTTTACACGGTTTGATGTTAGACGTAGAGAGGGTTTGTTTTCTGAGAGACAAATCAGATCATGCTTCTGAAGAGTTGTGCAAGCTGCTGGGGCTAAAATGTTAACCAATAACAGTGGAATGCATCTGGAACTGGAGTTGGTAACATTTTGTGTTATTTGGATAGCAGTCAGCCTGTTGTTATATGAAAGAACGATGCTGGGAAAGAACCAAGAGGTTGTTGATATCCTCTGATGTTTTAGGCTTTTCTAGTGGATCATGCCCACAGTTTCCCTTCCGTTTTAACAGCTCTCCTGTCCCCTTTCCTGTGCTATCAGTTTATATCAGTGTCCTTTTCCTCAAGCAAAAAATTTAAGCAAACAACAGTTGTAGTCTTCATATCTCTTGCTGGATTTGTTTAGGAGCAAACTTGACTTCCATCTGCACTCTCAACCCCTGCAAGCAGATTTTTGACATTCAAAGTATTTCTGCACCTTTTTTCAGGACAAAAAGATGTGACTCACCAAGGGCACGTAAATGCACTAATTCATCTTTTTTCTATAGCTGCCTGTTCTTGCAGGATTATAAGGGGTCTAGTGCCTATATCCAATGGTCATTGTTGGAGAGGTTTCCAGTCCTAATTGCACAAATGTTTTATTATTTATTTATTTTTAATCTGGATCCACTGCTGAGTCTGGATCAGAGAAAATAATCATATTTAGAAAGCATCTGCTGGCAGCTTCATAAAGACCAACCACCAATTAAGTTTAGTGACTGCTAAGTTTTGCATTTAGTCACCTTCATTTAAAATAATACAATAAAAGTGCTAAGCTTCAGAATTAATACACAATTTTAATAAACTCTCACCCCAAGACTGCCTAGTTGAAAGTATTTGTGGGCCATAGCATTTTTTTCTTCTTCACTTAACTAGTTTGAATATAGTGATCTTAAAAATTGTGTTTTAAGATGGAGGTATATTTTTTAAAAAATGAATTAAAGTTATTTATTTAAGAATCATTCAGCTGTTACGTTTACATCACTGTTTAGAAATGTTGATTCAAATATAAAGAAAAAAAATGAAGAAATTGGCACGTTTGTTTTATTTTATTTTTTATTGAATTCAAACAATATATCAGAGTAAAATTGATCCAATTCATTTTAGAATTTATACTGACAAAACATCCAAAAAAAAAAAAAAAAAAAAAAAAAAAACGAGCAGAAACTTTCTCCCAGTTTCCACGTTTTGTGACGACTTGCTGTTCTTTAATTGGCTCGTGCTTGATGACTCCTAATTAATCGCCTGGTGTTCAGGTGGCGCGTGAGTGTGCGTGTTGGGAAAGGAGCCTCTTCAAACCGGCGATGACTTGCGAGCTAATAAGAAAAATACGTTTATTTTTAATAGTGCTTATTGTTCTTTTCTATTCTTTTCAATTAAGTGGCTCGGTTAGTTTAGCACAAAGGGAAGATGATTCGACCACCAAGCGAGGAGAGTCAGCCTTAGCCTGGGAGGAGAGGCCTGAAGACGGTCAGCGTGGACAGCCCTATACGGTTAAACAGGTTATATGGACCCCTAGTCGGAATTTATCCATCCTGTCGAAACTCCTGGAGCCCCAGGTAGACATTAAGCATCCTACAAACCCACACCCAGGTGTCAGGACACCAGAACTTGATCAAACTAGCGACAGGTTAGCCCTCATTAGCCCCACATGGACCACTGGTAATGTCAAGGAAGAAGGAAGACCCTTTGCTCCAGACCCTGAAGATGGTTATCAAGCAGATTTTACAGGTGAGGTAACAATTATTTACGCATCTCAAAACAACCAAAGTTGACCAAAGTGCTTCATATAGTAAATACAAGTGTGGGGCGACTGTATTGTACGGTAAACTGGAAGTATTTGAATGAATTAAACCCAGAAGAAAGTCGGCACTTTTGTAGATGATGTCGTATGACATAAATAAGAACATATAAAATTAATACACGTGGCATTTACATCACCTGCATTAGTTTCTCATTGGAAATTAGTGTCAAACGTTTTTATTTACATTTTAGTTTCAAGATTGACACTAAAAATTGTTCATACTCTTAATGAGTGACAAAATGTTTGACATGGCTTCAAACACTTGTAATTCAGCATCCTTTTGGGTGTTTCCACTTTTATTCAGTCTGTTGGGGTGAACTTCAATTATTAGGAACGCCTCATTGCCAATTCCCTAATCTCTAGCTATATATGTATAGATGTTTTCTTGAATAGCATTTTTTATTTTGTTTTATGGACTTTTAACAAACTAGTTTTGCACTTTTATTATACAGTTAGCATGAACTATAAATGTTATCACATTCAGACTGATAAATCCTCTTCCTTTTGGCTGTTTGGCTAACATTAAAGCAGTTCTAATTTTATTTATTACTAAACCCACCCTAACTATGCAATAACTGTTCAAGTGCCTGAATCACATTTTTGCAACTCAATATGCTAGAAAACAACATTATTCAGAGTTGCATGAGGTGAGGTCTGGGCTTTGACGTTTCTAAATTGCATTTCAGTGTAATGTTTGCGTCTTCAAGAAGTAAAAAATTCTATACATTATTATCAGTGCAAGCATATAATAAATTTAGTCATGTTGACATTAATCGGGAGACATTTTTTCTGTATCTTTTAGGTTTCTCTGAAATTGAGGGGAAGGTTTCTGGCCTGTCGTCTGACTCTAGCCCATATTTCTCTGAATGGGAGGCCATGAGACCTCTGGTGGAGTGTGCTGATGATGTCATGACTTTAACTTTGTCCGGTAGAGGCTTCATCCACCTGCAGGTCGACAGAAGTAAGGCTCAGTTCATGCTGCAAACATCTCTTTAGGTGATGGGCTGCATTGTAGATGTGCTGTGTTTACCTCAAAGAGCATGAACAAAGCAGAAAGATTCATGTTAATGGTGGCAATTGTGACGATTTCCTTTTCTGCCCGATAGCTGAACTATCTTTTATGTTGACATTCCTGCACCAATTTTGAACTTGAAGTGTATACAACCTTTTCTGAGGGATGAACTAAGCACTGTATTAAGTCCCTTTCTTCCCCCTAAATCCTTTCTATTCACAATCTTAAAACATCTTTTTCCAGGCAGGGCCTCTCCCATCTCCATCTTCCAGCTACCTTCCGACTGTGGCTACTCAGTGAAGGCATCATGGACTGACCTGGAGATGATGGTGCCATATGACGGCTGCTATATTGTTAAGGAGGTGTCAGGATCAAAAGTGTTGTAATTTTTAGTTATAGTATATCTGTGCCACCCTGTGTCTTATTTAATTATTTGTGCTACATTTCAGAATGGCAGCTACGTGCTGCCCATGCTGTGGTTGGGGATCCCACTGAAGTTGTCCTGTCCGGTGATGATATCCACGGCTATTCCCATGTACACGTTGTCTGCTCCCTTTGTCTTCTGCTCTCCCTATGGCATGGCAGTGAAGATCCAAGGCCAGGAGCATAGATTACCTGTGCTTGACGTCATTGGTATGTAGGCTACAGGCACATCATAAAACTAGTTCTATTTATGCTGTATCTGTTCTGAATTTACTTGGCAGACTGACCAGTAGGGCAAAGAGCATTTCTCTTCAGCTGTCTTCTTTTTGTGCTGTGAATACATATTTGCCCAGGTACAAATTTATTTTTAAATATCTAGTTGTCTGTTTCTAAGTAGTTTATTTAATGGTTTTGTTTATTAAGAAACCCAATTATTCAATGTGGCATTGTGAATTAAAAAATGGCCCCTAAATTGTTTGTGCCAACACCAAGCTGATGCAATGTAAATGAAAGTGAGTGTTTTACATGACTGCACAGGAATTTTGACACACTTTTTTTGGCGACTTGTTTTAATTCTGGAGGGGTGTTTTTAGCATAAACATCCTATTTAAGGCAAAGGTGGATTTGTCCGTTTTTAAATCCTGTTGCATTGCCCAATTGCAGAAAAATTCTTATTTTTTTGTGCCTTCATAGTAAATAGAATATTTGTCTTGTGGCTCATTAAGATGTTTGGAGAATGTGAAACTAGGCTGTGGTCTTCAGTGGTTTTTGCCTGGGAATTTTCTTATAGATGCCTTTTTTGGCCCAGGTGTGGAGTATGTTGGACATTGTTCTGGTTCCTTTGTGAACTCTTGGATGGTTTCCCTGGCTCTTATTGTGGTTTCTAAGACTTTCTCAAAGTCTTACAAATGTTTTTTTCAAGTTGTGGCAGGTTTTTCAGGAGAGTCTTGGTTACATTTAAAATTTTAAGAATTGGATTTTGTACTTAATGATTTAATCAAATTTCTTTGAAATATTTTAGTCTGACAAAAAGTCAAAAATAGAATAAATCTGTAGGTGGCGGAGCGCTATTTCTAACTAAGAAATATCAACAGCTTTGGATGGACAATTTCAAAACTGATTAACAAACATAGGAGTGACTACTTTGTTTCTACAGTTGAACAAGAAATTACAAGAGGTTTTAGTCAAAAACTCATAAGTGGTATGAAAATACCCAAAATTCAGTTTTCAAACCTTGACTCAATTGATAACAGAAATGTTTAATTTGTTTGGCAGTGGATGGAGCAAAGGATCCTTTTGTGTCTGAAAGGTGTGCATTCCTGGTTGACTCCGAGGCCCAGGAGTTGACCTACCTTATCTCCCACAGTGCTCCTTGTATCACAACTGATGTAAGTTTGCTCATTTAGTTGAAGACTGCACCTGGATTCTCACCAGTGAATGACATAAGGTTAATATGTTTTTTCTCCACAGGATGGTCCACAGCTTCGGCTCATATTGGGTGGTTTGCAGTATGTTCTCTCCTGCCCCGTCAGCCCTCAGCTTCCCTATTCTCCATCCCTGCCTCAGTATCCTCCTCAGTTTCCCAGTGACCTTTTGTTTCCATACTTGCCAGTTCCAACCCACCCTGTTCCCACTACCACTCTCCCTCCCCCTCATCGAGCCCCAGTTAAGGAGCAGACGATGCAAAACCCACTCTACCAGCACCACCTCTCTTCTGGTTTCCAGTACCACCAACTACTTCCAGTCGTCCCCCATATCCTATTAGGGATCCCTCATCCACCTCAGGCCACCACTGACCGCTTCCCTGAGTCCATGCCACAGCACGTCCAGAACCCACCTGGATCTGAAAAGTTATTGTATTCTTTAGGGAGCTATCTGCAGTACTTTCCTCCTCACTTTCATCTGAAGGATCCTTCTGAACATCAGGTTTTTCAATTTCCTCATCACCCACCTGTCTTCTATCCCTACCTGCCGTTCTATTACCAGGAATTGATTGCAGCAGCTGAAGACCACTCCAAGTCTCCAGTGGGTCCATATTATCCTCAGTACTATCATCAGAAACCTGATCATCCTGTATTCACGGCAATACCAGTGACCCAAGCTCCTGTACCTCGTCCTTCTTTTCCACCAAAACAGCCGTTAACCCCACAGCATCAAACCAGTTCATTTTATCCACCCATGTCCTACTACCATCCAGTATTTTCTTACTCTGCTTTACATCCTGCTGCTACTCCACCTGTTGACACCCCTGATAGTCTTGGGCATCCTTCCAGCCAATCTCCTATCCAAACTCCTTTTCACTTTCAGCTGCCTCCATATCTGCTGCCAGTCCAAAAGGAGCCTAAGAAACCGGCAGCCAGTCCTCACATGTTCTACCAAACGTATCACCCTAAACTCCATCCCTTTTCACCCCATTATCCGAAGATTCCTTCTCCCCCGAACTGGATCACCCCTCTGGAATCCCGCGTCCAGTGTCTGAAGGACAGTATGGCTGCTTTCCTGCCCTATGCCGACCCAGAATCCATCCATGTTAGAGGTCAGTATTTGTGTAAACAGAAAAGTTTTTCTCAGAGGAAAATGTGGCTCCTTACAGCTTGTCATATATGTTTTGTATTCCAGTGTTAGGGGGTTCCAGGTATCAAAGATGTAATGTTTTTATAATTTTAGCTGATTTAACTTTAAGGAATAAATCAGTCTGGAAAAAGTCTCCAGTTTGATTTTAAGTGATTTTATAGTTCTGGATAAGAATGGGGCAACAACAACAAAAAAAATATGGGCAAATATGCGTTTCCAAAATTTATACCTTATCCCATCTGTTTTTTTTCTCTCCTCAGTGTGTTTCTTCTTTCTTTTTTGCTTCCCTTTTTCCCCATCTTAATGTTTCTATTTCCAGGATTTTTACAGCCTGTCCATTTCAGAATTATACTTTACAAAATTAGGCTCACTTGGACGGTTGTTGGCTGGTAGTTAGGTTTTCTTCTATGGCACATTCACATCAAAATGCATCCAACTGCATGCATTTTGGTGTTCCTCCAAAGAACTAAGTTTAAAGTACACAATATGCTACAGCTATTCACGTTACAACAATATAGCTTATTGGAATCCAAGAACCTTTGATCCCTTGTTTAGTTTTTCTTAGAGGCATCACACCTAAATGCAGAATCTGAGTTTACATTTGAAATAAGTTTTAAAGCAGTATATCGATTCTAAATATAAAAAATCTTTAACCGCATCACTGCTTTCCTCAGACCCATTTATGTCATGGCAGTCGCTCTCCAGCGTGTCTCCGTTCTGTGGGTACATGTTGCAGGCGACTGCAGGCCACGGCTTAATCCTCCACTCTCCTCTGCCGGCCTGCCACAGCCAGTTACAGGTCAGACGACTGTTTACTTCCTCTATGTGCTGCTAGTGTGTTTACTGAGTTTATTTTGGTGTTCATGTTTACATAAAGTTTGCTTATTGCCTTGTCAGTAAAGATCATCCTTCTCTCTGATCCTTTTGGACTCTTCGCAATAATGTACTTTTTATGTATAACTACAGCACTTTAGGTATGAAATGGCACATGATCTTGATGAATTTTGAATCACGCACCATAACATTTAGGATTTATTATAGGAAAAAGCTGGAGAAGTATTAAAAAAATTTAATCAGTTCCAAGGTTGCACAGTATTTTGAGCGTTTAGTTTGATAAAACTCTAGTAATCTATATTTCTTCTTTCTAGGGTAGTTCCACTCTATAAGGTCTGAATTTCTGTTTATCTAAGCAGAGCAGCAGTTTAGCTTAATAATTCATGTTCAGATAAATCTATCACGGATTATAGGCATTTGTGGACTGTAAAGTCTTATCTTTTTTTCATGCTCCATGCATCTTAGCTGTCAAGAATACAATGTTTTTTGCAAGTTTAGGTAAATTCACTTGTTTTTAAAAACACGTGTATCTATAAATTTTGTGTGGTTGCGCTAACTTCTTTTGTATCAATTTCTCTCTCGCTCCTCAGACTCCCACAACCATTTCTCTACCCATAAGTTATTGGGATTTCTTCACTTGGCAGAATCGGACCCTCGATTTACAGTGCCCATATCAAAGCCCCCTTGATCCTCCAGAAGAAACTCCGTGGACTTTCCCCACCGCTCCGAGCGCCACCGAGGATGAGTCGGGTCCATCCATTGCCACAAAGACCGAAGTCTTCTGCTCCTTCCAGCAGATGAAGGTCGTGCTTCCTCCTGGACCCATTTCAGAAATAGTTCTTAAAGGTGTGTGTCTGCTTTTGTACACACCAGGTGCATATGGTAACCATCATTTCTGCATGAGTTCAGAGGGTTCAGAGGCTCTGCTGTGCGGTGAATGGGAGCGGGGGGTAAAGCTTGGCTTTTTATTGTGACTGGGGATTTCTGCCTCCCTCTGCAGAGCTTTAATTGTTCTCTTTAAGGTCTACACTGAAATGTCTTATTGTGAGTTTTTCACATATGCATTTAAGACACCAATGGGAACCAGATGAGCCTTGCTGAAGCGCCTAAAGAATGTGGATATTATGCAAGTGAGGCCAAGGATGGCAAAATCCATTTGTTTCTCCAGTTACATTCACACTGTCATATGAGCGTGCAGGCAAGTATTGACTCAGATTTCACACTGAGCACATGACATTTTGAACAAGTGATTATTTTATGCGCGTATTAACTCTTTGTATGACTGTATTTATGTTGAAAAGGGTAAAATGTACATCATTAGCATCCTCTACACAACGCAGAGGGGAAAAAAGGAGGCAAAGGTTTCCTGCCCGCTTGTGATCCCAAGGTCTGAGCATGGTAGGTAGATTTTAACTCTCTAAAAGGCTGTTCAGTTTGTCCAGGCCCGTCTGTTATTTCAGCTGTGTTCCTGACATTTGTCGTGCTGCCCCTCAGAGTGCAACCTTCACAGCGAATACCGCCTCCCCTGCGGATCCAGCTCTATATCCGAGACACAGTGCCTCTCCATGGGCTGCTGCTTCAACAAGCACCCCCCTGCCTGCTACTACCCAATGGATGGTGAGCTGCGTTCTGTATCCCTACTGGCATTTTCACGCCACTTAGCTAAGTGCAGTCGAGCTGTTTTAGAGTACAGAAAGGTACTATAGCTGCCGTACGTGTGAAGAAACATATTCAGGGCAGGCGCAGCATGATTTAAGCCAGCAGCAACACAGAACGGCTGGAAGAATCTTGGGTCTGGGTATCAATTGCCTCCTGAGATTTCTGACCTTTTGTTCATGCGACCTTTTTGTAACTGTGCATGTGTATCTGTTTGTGTGTCTTTGTTCATCCCTCCAGAGTGCACTATTGACCGCCACATGATCTTCTCTGTGCCCGCCTCCCTCACGGACCCCCCTCTTTCTACTGCGCTGCTGGCCGCTGCCAGCAACTCCACCTGCAGACCTCAGAGGGTGACCCCTGAGTATGCATTGTTCAAAATCCCAATGGATGGCTGTGGGACACGCAGAGTGGTGAGATTCATAAATCATGTCAAAATATCGAAGAATGGGTTGGAAATAAACGCCATTATGTTCAGATTCTCAAGTCTAAGCCAAAGACATTTTAACTAATTTGGTTTGTGAATATTTTATTTACAGCTGAAACAGACCTTATGTGTAAAAAGGCTTGCAGCAGTTTCTTTTTTTTTCTCAACATTAAATCCAGCAGAACAGAACCTAGCTGTAATGTGGGTTGGGACTACCAAAATTATTTGTATTTGCAAATAAGAGATTGAGATTTTTTGTTGTTGTTTGTGCACGCTTCATAAGGATGTGATTTAAAGCACTCATTTCAAATTTGACTAATTGCGTAGATTTAAGATTTAAACATTTTTAACACAATTAATTGCTTTTATTCAAGTCAAAAATTTCTGTTGATTGTACACCTGAAAATCTGTTGCACAAATTATAACCACAGACAGCGATGAACAACACAGCTGCTTTTCTTGGCCCACTTTGGCTTCATTTTTGCTCGTGAAACAATCTGATGGGAAGTTGGACAAGACTAGTGTTGTATGCAAGTTGTGCATAAAGGAGTTGGCCTATCACAGACACTATCGAAGCCTAAAATACCATCTCGATACAAAACATGTTACAGTAACCGCAGATATCCCAAACGCTCATGTTGCCATTCAGATTACTAAAGGGGAAAAAAAAAAAAACGAGTTACATGAATGATCACGTGTTCTTGAAATACCTGTATAACACTTGGCATCAATGAATGAATAACCTATTTAGCAGATTAAAAATTAACATCTTTGTTGCTGAGCTCATTTTCTTATTTATTCAATAATTCAGCAGCAAAAAGAGTTTTTGAATTGAAAATGTTGCTTATATTGTCAATTAAATGCAGACAACATAAGCAACAGGCAAAAGGCTTATGCATAAGCCTTTTGAACATTTGAGAATGCTCAGATGTCGGTGTGTTTATAAGGGAACATCTCAAACACACTGCTTCCTTGTTTAGCTGCATGGAAAAATAGATGTCAGCCAAGTCTGGTTCATCCTTTGGTTCAATTCCCAGATTCCTGAAAGTTTCTATGTTGGTCCGTTGAGTTGTATGCAAGCATAAGCACCATGGAAGTGTCCCACAATGACAGGAGTCAGGAAGGAGACAGGTTTTGTTCTCCTGAGCTGAATGGATTTTAGCTCGAAATGAGATGGTGGTGAGCTTTCAGAAATTCTTGTCTGCAGTGTTTTCTACTTTGGGGGCTTCCCTGTCTGAATTTCTTCAGCTTTAAACTGAGTAGCAGCATAAATTCTGATTTGACGGTTTGATCAGCCAAACATATTTGTATTTGCAGTTAGTGGGCGTTTTCTTTACCATTTTGAAATACCCTTGATGGCTTAATGATGATTATTTGGGAGACTGCTGTCTGTGCTGTTGCTGGTGCTCAATGTTCCAGGACATTAATGCAACCACCAGGAGGACATGGACCCACTACGGATTACTTTTCTAGCTCTTTCAAGACTGTTTACCCATAAAAAGGTGCTTAATCAAACAAAGGTTTGTGTAGAGTTTGCAGTTTTTCAGTTGTGGATTTTTTATGGGCAGTTTTGGCCAGGAGCTGGAAAATATGGATTCAGGTTGGGAGGTTCTAGTGCTTAAAGAAATGAGAACCTGGAAAGGCTACATTTTCTTTAAAACGGACTCCCAACTGTTTTAAAATGCAGGAGATCAACCTAAACAAACATGAAGGCTGACCCTTTTGGGATCACATCAATGGATTAAGGATTGATTCATCCAAATGGACAGAATGGATTAAGCATTTGTTTTTTGTAATGTTTTTCCTTCTGTCCTGACAGGTGGTGGGGAAGACCGTCGTCTACATGGTGGAGATTACGAACACAATACAAACTGTCAGCCTTAACTATGGCACCATCACAAGAGATTCACCTGTCAGGTCAGCTAACCCTTTATATCCTACCTGTAGTAGTCTTGGTGAAGCACTGCTAAACTTCAATCTGAATAACCTCATGCACTTTATTTGCATCGTTCCTCTGAAAGATCAAATTACGTCTTCAACCTGCACATAATTTGTGGGTTTTAAATTTTTCTCCCCTATTTTACTGTTTTTTTTTTTTTTTTTTTTTTTTTTTTTTTTTGACTGTAGTTGTCATTTATTTAAAAGTGTGTTTATATAAGTTCCAAAAAATATCTTAACTTTATTTTTGGTTCAGTTGAAGGAGAAGTAGTCATGACACTGAACAATACAACTTCACTGGACACATGTTAAAACTTGCATCTCTGTTTTGATGATTTTTGGTTTTCAGCTAATGAAATTACAAAATGTAGTTTCTCGTAACCTTGAATATTACATAAGAATAACTAAAATTATGTTTAATTCAAAATTTGATGTTATTCCCTAAACAATCAAGTTTGCTGCTCAACAGCTAATCAGCAGACTGTCATTAACGCTTGCTGTGTATGCAAGCATATTATTGGAAGGTTTAGGTTTAAGAAAATGTGTTACACGGGGAATGTGCACAAGATGACTGCACCCTTCAGAGGATTGTGAAGCAAAGTCCATTCAGGAGTTCTGAGAAGCTTCACAAGGTTGGTGGAGGTGGAGCTTTAAGAGCCATCACACGGATGTATCGGGGACGTGGGTGAAAACTGTCGCAGTTGTGTTGTCATTCGTGAACCAGAGACGTCAAAGGGATTTTAGCTCGGCTAATAATCTCGGCAAGTATTCGGTGACTGTAATGTACATGGAGGTGTACGTGCAAGGTGACATATTTTCTAGTACAATACAAATTGCATATGTCAGTAAATTAGATATTGCAGTTACACTGACCAACTGGATTTTTGGTTATAGCTGCAGTCAATCAAAAATAAGACACAAATTCTTTTACTGTGTAATAAATCTACAGGAGTTTAAGTTTTGAAGCAAAATAGAGCAAATACATGCAAACAAATAAAACCAACTTAATTCTTAATTTGAGATGCTTTAGTAGTAAAAATGTCATACTAACCAGAAGTCATTACAAAGATCAATCCTATTCCAACATAAAAATGAAATGCAATTTGGCATCAGTTCTATGAGATGCATGTCTTTGAAATTAACATTCAGAAACATTAAGGCCTCTGGTGTGGTTTTTGCAGTTGACTTCAAACATGCATCAGTTTTGTGTGTGTGATTAGCTTTGCTGGCAAAACAAATCTGAACTTTGTTAGAAACGCTGTACAACAGATGCTCTGCTCCTGAATCGCTTCCAGTGAATGCTTGGGGAGCAATAAAGCCACAAGAAAGCCTTAGCAGCTGTTTCTGCGTTCTGATCTCTCAGCGCTGGTACTTTACACTTGCTGTCCGACTGCAAGTAATCTTCAGTTTTCTCAACCAACATGACCGCAACTCATTGTGATTTTGATTGCAATACATTTGGTTGCAAAAGTAAAATTGCAAAAGCAATACATATTGAATTTAAACGGTTTTTGCCATGACTTGAGTCTCGTCTATTATTTTCAGGTTATTGGTGGAGTGCAGATACGTGCCAGGAACAGTTCTCGGTGTGAGCTACGTCGTTAAAACTCCCACCCTTGGTCCTGATGTCCATACTCAGGGGGTGTTTGGAGTCCAGCTCAGGATAGCCAAAGGTAAATGGTCTTTCTTTCAAAACTAAAAGGTTCTGTTAATGTTTGAGATCAGAGGTGGATCAGTCGGGTGATATTAAAAAGGACAGTATTTCATGTTTAAGTACAGTCAGTCTTCGTAGTGCCATCTGGTTGCTTTGAATATGATATTGTCTGGTGAAATATGGTTATAGCTCTCAAGGACCAGACTTGGAGTCCCAGTTGTAGTCAATGCTGAACTAAAGGGCTGTTTTACACTTGGCAGTGATTCTCAGCTGCATTTTATCATCTGTGGTTCAAAATCTAAATTATTAGTCAAACATAAGCTGGAAAATTCTACACTGAACAAAATTACTGAAGTAGTTTGTGTAAACAAAAAGGACTTTTAAAAAAAATTACATAATGACTAGCTTAGAATTGGCAAACAAAAAACAATGTATGGGTGAATCAAACCGGTCTACAATATTCTACACCGATTCATTACCTCTATTAAAGATTACAAAAGAATGACTGCATCATGAAAAATGTAGATGCATGCTGGTTGAAGAAGATGAACCAAAAGAAAAAAAAAATGTTAAACTGACTATTTCCCTCCTATGCTACCATCTATTATTAGATGCCCAGTACACCAGTTACTACCCACAGTATCACCAGCCTCTGCACATGTTGCTGGGGAAACCTCTCCACCTTGAAGTGCGCCTCCTCAGCTCCCCAGATCCCAGTTTGGTGCTGCTGGTGCACTTCTGTGTGGCCTACCCCCGCTCTGGAAATGCAGCGTGGGTGTTGCTTTACAATGGGTATGCCAGAACATCTACACTGTAAAAACAACCAGCATTGACTAAATCCAACCTCATCTGAGGAGGTAGCTTCTAAAATAATTAAAAATGCTCATGCCATCACTGCAGATGCCCTAACCCTCTGGACCCAGCCCCACCAGAGACAGTTCTGTCAGACCCAACGCCGCCGTCTCCTCAAAGTCAGACTCGCCGCTTCACCATTCGCACCTTTCAGTTCCTCCCGGATGGGGAGTTCCAGGATATGGATGAGGAGGTAAGGCTGAGCATTGACGGTCACTGTAAATATAAGCCTCAATGTGGTTTATGAACAGTTGTTTTGACTTAGTTTATTTATAAATCCAAATTATCTGGACGTAACCATTTCTTAACGAGATTAAAATTCAAATGAGTTTTTTTTGTCTGCAATACTTCATTTATTCATTCCTGATCTTCATTTGGCTCCCTTTCAGATCTACTTTATGTGTTCAACTGAGATCTGTTCTCCTCGAGATGGTCCTTGTGTTGAGGGATGTTTTGGTCAGTGACAATGGAAAAATGGATTTAATTCACAGCATCCTTGAGTTCCAGTGGAAGGTATACGAACATGCAGCTTTATTGCAATCAGACTGAAAATGTTCAGAAAGTTTGAGAAAACTAAAATTTAATTTAACCTATTTAAATGAGAATGGTGACTGAGTAAATATTTTTTTTTGTTAGTCGAAACCTACATAACACCTAGAAAATGATGGTATATGTCTGCGTTCTGACTGTCTTCTCTCCTCTTTGTCCTCAGATATGATACAAATAACCTCCAATAAAAGCTCTTGAAAAACTTTAAAGGCGGGGCTGTGTTTTCCTTTAATCCTGCAACTATTTTATTTGATATGGGGATGAGCAGTAAAAGTTTAGGTTAAAACTATAGCAAGAAAACCTTTTCTTCAGAAAGGCATAACATGCAAGCTTTTTGAGATGCTGTTTTTAAAACATCCCTCATATTTGATTATAATCAAGGGGTACTTTTTGCAAATTCTGCTGATTAATGTTTGCATTTACACCAATAAATGCATCATAGAAATGTATATGAAGTGTTTTCAACTGAACAAAGTCAAAATAAACAACTTTTTTTGTTGAGGTTTTGTCTCCGTCATTCTGTTTGCCAACAAAATAAAAAGGCCAATATCTCAAATTGAGAGCAATTCATGTACTTTGTATTTGTGCTGAAGATGGATCACAAATCTAAGTGTGCAATTATGACAAAGATGAGATTATGCCTTTAAACCTCGACCACGTGTACTTTTTCTACATTAACCCTTTAATGCATAGTGGTCACTACAGTGGACGGCTATCTAAAAGCCATTTTCTTGTGGATTTTTATGTTATAAATGCACACAGACCACTGAAGTGGACACTAATGCATCATAAAATACACTATCAACTACTGGCCATCAGCTGCAAATGCAAGAAATTATTTTTGTTAAATCCAATATGGCCAACAGACAAAAAAGCATGCTAGCCAACCCGGTTCCTCCTCCTGTAGACGACTCTTGCAGGTAAAAAAAAAAAAAAAAATGACATCAGATAACCCCTAAAGAACAATACTACTGATGTATTTTTCAAATAACTTTGTATTTGGAGAAAATTACAATTGATTACCTTAAAAAAAACAATCCTTTTTTTTTTTTGCCTTGAGAAAATTAAAACAGGAAAAAAAATCCTGACACAAAGGATCATAATTCATACATGAAGGAGTTAAAACTTCTGCCTGTAAAGACGAGTCCTTGATATTAATGAATTAACACTCTTTGCTTGTTTGGACAAACTTTAATTCACACAAATCCTTGTAGCTGCACCTATGTAAAATGTCTTTGTCCCTACATTCAGTAGTGTCAAAAATTAGATTTTTTGTTGTATGTCTGTTCAAATTTCATTTCACCGTCAAATGCATAAACCTGCTTAACAACTCTTCACCATCTGCAAACCCAGTACATTGAAAATATCCCACAAGCTGCATGCAGGTATTTGCATGGCTTACGCAAGCTAATTTTGGTCTAATGAATGCCAGTCAAATTCACATAACTTTGTTTAAACGGCTGTTCTTTGAATTCAGCTTTGTACATAAAAACTATGTTGTTTGACTGCATAAATTATGTCAAATGTAATGGGGTTTGTCCAGTATCATGAATAACATAGTACATTTTTGTTGAGACTTCAAATGCAAATTTTGACAAATTAAAAGTTTTCAAAGTGTAAAAATCAATTTCACTGAAAACTACCAGCAATTTGCTTTTGCTGATTATCAATGCATGTATAACATCTTGTACAAATTGTCAGGTCACCATCGCAAAACTTCAATGTACAGTTTTGTGCTTTAATGTTGCAACATATTTCACTTTCAATGCCTAATTGCAAGATAAAAGGAAATTGTGCATTTTTTTCCTATTTGGCCTCATTTGGTTAATACCTTGTAGAGTTGGTTATCTCTAGTATCTCCACAGCAAACTACTATGTTTCATCATGGAGATGGCCATGAAATATTTTTGTAGGCCAAATGCAAATATACACACCACATATGTATTTATTTTTTTTAAAGATTTAAAACCCATGCATCTTTTTTTTACCTTTTGCTTCAATTATGCCATTTTGTGTTTTTATATAATCCCAGAAAAATACATTGAGATTTGTGATTAAAAATATTAATACCAGTTCAAATACTATGAGTAGGCAAACCCAGAAAAAAATAAAATATCTCATACGAAGATGGTGTATATGTTTTAGTCCTTATGAGTTTAAAAATCAGCCATCTTCTACTAACTGGGTGATTTTCCATATTTTTGTCATTTTGGTCAAATGGGCTTCTATACCGTAGCCCATAAAAACGCAGCTTGTTTCAATTGATGTAAGTTTATTTAAATTGCACATGCTGAGAGGGGGCAATTTAATCTGGGGTTGTGAAGAGGTTAGACACCTAAAACCATCTGCCAATGGGAAAAATATTTGCAAAGCAGTGTATTAAATTACCTAGATTTCATGGCTGAAAGCAAGGTAAATAATATAAAATTTCTCTTATTTAGAAGCCAATAAGCAAATGTAGTACATCCTCTTATCACCCACTACTAAGCCTACCAATCTCTGAATTTATTCGACCACAGAACTGTTTTTTTTTCTTAACCACTAATGTAAATGCATACCACTGGGCCATGTTTGGTTACTCCAAACATTGCAAAGAAAACTTATTTATAATCCCATCTGCAAACACTGGCACATTCCTTTTGCTAAAAATATAACTGGGTGATTTAATGTCTGAATATGAAGGGAAACGTTTGAATTACTGTGCTACTAAAACTCAGAAAATGCATTTAAATTTAATAAAAAAAAACACTACCATCCTAAGAGGACTCTTATTAGAGTTTCTTCAAATATGAGTTTTGTATTCCGAAGAAGCCTCTGTCTTGCCGTTAGTCGAGAAGAGGATGCTCAGGGTTGTCCATGATCTTCATTCTCTGAGAAACCTTCTTTTCACCATCATCTCCAGATCTCCCAGAACAGGACCAGCTTTCTTTATCTGTTTGTTTGAACTTTTTAAAGTCCCTGGCTCTGATGCTGCCACCGCAACAGATTGACAGACGAGATTGTATTCTCCATAGCAGATTTTAAAAAAAGATACATGGCATATTGCTGCAAACCCTGAAACCACAAAGTAAACTTTGCTCTCTCCCTTTTTGTAGATGACTTCATCCTTTAGTCTGCATGTTAACACTGAAGTATTTTTCTGCCTCCACCACCTCCAGATCCTCCCTATAGAAAGTGTTTGACCTGACCCTTTTTCTTATGAAATCTAGAATCTTGTTTTGTTCACATGCAAGATATGATTGTTGCCACGCCATGCCAAAGTGGTCCACCAACTCTGTCTTCAGCTTCTTGACCATCTCTGATACACCTGACGACTCCAGAGTCAGTAGACTCTTTCTGAAGATGACAGGACTCTCTGACTTATATTGCAAGTTTGGTGTAGAGTGAAATGGAATGGTAAGAGTACAATCCTTTGTGATGCTCTGCACATTTTGGCATGTTGCAACCACAAAGTTCAATGTATTTTGTATGCGATAGCCTAAAACAAAGTAGTGCAACGTCACCTGGAAGCTGCCATAGTGGCAGTAGCAGCATTACGCTGTGGGGATTGTCTGCAGAAAGGACAGGGAACTTAGTTAGAGTTGATGGAAGATAAGTGGACCTAAATACAGGACAGTCATGGGAGAAAAACAATTGGAAGCTTAAAAGTCTTGAGGCTGGGGTGGAGATTCACCAGCAGGAATATGACCCTAAGGATACAGCCAGACAGGGGAGTGGATTAGATCAAAGTAATGAATAACCAGAAAGTCCAAATTAAATGACGGATATGTGGCAAAACCTGAAAATTTAGTTTCACAGATGCTCTTTCGCTGTCAGTGAAAGATGGTGCTACAAAGTGCACACCACAATTTTCACATTTTTGATGGTAAAAACTGTTGAAAACCATTTTCCATCCGCTTCACCGTGTTCTGCATTGGTCTGTCGCATGAAATCTCAAAACCCAAATATGAAAAAGTCAAAGGGGTGTTAATATTTATGCAAGGCGCTGGAGATTTGAGAGGACTTTTGAGCCCAGTATCTGGTGAAAGGGATGTCATTGTTTTCCCTCATATACACTCAATTTGTGGTTCACAGTTTAATGTGACTCATTAAGACGCTTGACTGAAACTAGGTCACCAAATTACCAAATAGTTTGCATTTGGGTAAATTTAGGAAAGGACAGAAGTCTGGAAAGTTTAGGGTTTGCATTTAGACTTAACTACTTCTTCCTTCTGAGTATAAGAACAAGCATGTCCTTTAAATGTTTATGACCAGTTTATTTAGGAGTCAATAAAGCCTTCTCTGTACCTTTTTTTAATGTGTTCCTCCCTTGGTAGCCTTTGACCACTGGGTGTCATCCAAGCAATAAAATTGCCAGAGGAACATGAGGTTCTGTGAGCTGCATGACTCACAGCTGGGCTTGTGTGAGGACCCTGGCCTGGGTAATGGTTGTGTAATGAGTTGGGCATGAAATCTCGGAGAGAAGCCCACCCCGTTATTATTTAGTCATGTGAGGTGTCTGCATGGAAACAGCTGGAAAACCCGAACAACACAAGTAGAAATGTAAGGAGGATAATTTGATTTAAAGAATCTGGACCGTGGGGAGCAGAGAGGCTCCTAAAGCAGGGCTTTCCCTCCTCCCCATAAACACACCTCCCCTCAGTAAAATGTATGGAAGCACTGCGGCACACTGCGTGTATTTTGCGGGCTGCATGGCTGCCTGGCTCAGCGTTCAAAGGCAGAGCGGAAGATAGGAGGAGGGGAATGAATACAGCAGGAGAGTGGGAGGAGGAGGGAGGGTGGACAGTTTCCTTTCTGTAACACACACGCTACAGGAACACACCGCCGGGAAAAAAAAAAAAAAAAAACGGGGAGAGGGAAGAAAATAATAACCAAGAGAGGGAGAAGGAAACACCGCAGCCCCTCCGTCCGTTTATCCGTCCCTCCGTTTGTGCGTCCGTCCTTTTGGTTGGTTTTTTTCCCCCACTTTAAGCCAGAGAAAGCTTTCCCCCCCCCCCCTCTTGCGGACTAACATGGACAAGAGCTCATGAGGAGGGCTGACTTTCAGTGAACCACTTCTCTGTGGCTGATAGGGAGGAAAAAGGCGACGGGGAAGACATGTTGAGGGGCTCTTCGTCTTGAGGTTGCGGTAGGCTGTTGTCGGTGTTCCGCTCTCTAAACACTCGGCTCCGGTAAGAGGAGAGGAGGAGGAGGAGGCTTAAAAAACGGGGCAAACGGAAACTGAGCTCAGCAGTCAGTTGGTGTGTTTAATTGGTTTTGTTATGGTCTGAAATAAGGCAGGCCTCTAAGGCAGCCCCGCAGTAAATAAATACACGGACAGCAGAGGGGCTACCTGCTTAGCTTCAAATTAAAGCTGCTTTTATTTTACAGGGACATTTTCATATTTGCTGAGAGTAAAAACAAAGCAGGCTATTAGATATTTGCTAATTTTTTTTTTACAGACATCAACTCTTTAGGGGGGTTATAGAAAGGCCCAACTTAAAAAAAACAAAAAAACAACTTGTCCTATTAAGACGTTTATTATCCTCCACTGTCAGGCTCAAGGCACGGAGGTGCAGAAAATTAAGTAGGCGGTCTTAGCCTCGGTTTATTTCGGGAAAAAAGGAACAAAAGAAGATTTTTTTAAATGTTAATGTCGACCGACGTTGCATCCATCATGCTGCCGGTGTCCCGGGCTCTCATAGACCGGGACAGGGAGCTGGACACCATGGCCGGGGTTCACGCCAACCCGTCCGGCGCTCCAGGAGCCGTGCGGGGCATGAAGCGCGGAGACCCGGAGCCCGATGGACAGACGGCGGCCGCTCTGATGGACTCCACCGGGGCTGAGTGCAAGCGCCCCAGAATCGACGGCTCAGGAGGGATCGGCGAGATTGGACAGGTGAGGACAATTGTCGATTCATATTTTAAGAACAGTAAGGCTGTTTTTATTCAACATGTTTATCCAAGTGATGGTTGTTGTTGGAGCTGCAGGAGAAGGCCCTGCATGCACTCTGCTGCTTCCATTACCAGCTGGGAGGGAAATACCACCACGTTTCACAGCTACACATGCCTTGAGTTGACTTTTAATACGAAGCAGGAGTTGTAACAATGTAACGCATGTCTCCATCAGGCTGCTTCCCAGACATCCTGTTAGAACTTTTCAAAAATCATCTGGTTGATAAATATCCTTAAAACACACCACAGGGTGGACAATGTAAACAAACCGAGCCTTTAATTATGTGGCCAATGTAGGGTTAGCGGTATGAACCAGAGATGCACAGATCAGCATTTTCCTCGGCCAGTACCGGTTTCTGATTCCCTTCAGATTGTTTTATAAATATTTTGTAAAACGTTTTTTCAAAACTAACGTTGAAAAGTGCTGCATGTCCTTTTATAGACACATTTAGAGGCTAACACATAATATAAAGATTATACTTGTTTATGCATCAAAGTATGTCTCTAACCTTTATCTGCTTTATACTAAGCAATAAAAAAGTAAATGACAATAGAGCCGGCTTGGCCTCAGTGCACCAAAAATGGCCGTATCTTGTTTTTAATAGAGCATCACCAAAGGGCAGAGGGATGTGCGGGATATCATTAGAGTGGATTATGTAGGCTGAAGTACTCCACTGGAAGACAGACAGCAATTTCTCCACCACTGAAAGAGCCAGTAATGGAGGTGAAGTGGCCTGTTTGCTCCTGTTTGGGAAAACTAAATGGCTTCCTTCAGATCGCCGTCCTGTCTAGTGAGTGCTGACAGGCAGTGCCTGCTGTAATGCACTTACACACGTGATTGGAGGATTTTATGTGTGTGTGTGTGTGTGTGTTTTGGGTGGTGGTGGGGGTCGGATCAATCGTATTCGGGCTCTAAAACGTATCGAACTGCCTGGCCGGACAGTCCGGAAATGAGAGTGGGAAAGGTACCCTCTCCCCTTTTCACCCCCCTCAAAGGCAGTCTCTGTTGGTACTGCAGGAGCAGATTTGCACTATCAATGGCAGTAAAGAGGCTTTGTTTCCAGCTTATGGGATCGCTGTGGATACTGGAGGGATCAAAGATTCTTATTTAAAACAACAAGAACAAAGTGGATGCCCAGATATTTGTAGCAGGTGGCAAATGAAGATTAATATTGCTATCTGTTTGGAGCTGCTCAAATTGGCTGACACCAGTATGATCAATTAGTAGAGTAATTTTTCAATCATAATTTATAAAACAATTTTGAGCCTTTCAGCTGAAAATGTACATCATAATTTCATCACTTTGAAATGTGACGTTTGTCAGTGTATTACTTCTGACAGGTCATAAATTAAATATTAATTTGTTTAGAGAATCAGAAAATTAATTTAGAATGGAGATGGAGAGCAATAAACAGCTGCAAATTTGGGTTCTCTGTGACTCCAACAGTTAATTTAAGCTTGACTTTGAAAGAAATTCCTTTATAGACATATTATCGTCTCCTTGTTTACACTGATTATTGTTAAAGCTCACTGTGTTTGAAAAAACTGAAGATGGATCCTTGAACCTTCTCATATTTTGTAACATATCTGCAAACTTCAAGTTGTTTGACAGACCAACTC